>NW_026869335.1:0-14829 GCF_020745735.1 Hemiscyllium ocellatum
GGGAATGACACTACGACACGGAGAATGACACTACGACATGGGGAATGACATTGCGACACGGGGAATGACACTGCGACACGGGGAATGACACGGCGACACGGGGAATGACACTACGACACGGAGAATGATACTGCGACACGGGGAATGACACTGCGACACGGAGAATGACACTGCGACAATCGGAATGACACTCACACAGAGAATGACACTGCGACACGGGCAGTGACACTGCGACATGAGGAGTGACACTGTCACACGGAGAATGACACTGCCACACAGAGAATGACACTGTCACACGGGGAATGACCAAGCGACACGGGGAATGACACTGCGACACGGAAATGACGCTGCGACATGGGGAATGACATTGCGACACGGAGAATGATACTGCAACACGGGGAATGACACGGCGACACGGGGAATGACACTACGACACGGAGAATGATACTGCGACACGGGGAGTGACACTGCGACATGAGGAGTGACACTGTCACACGGAGAATGACACTGCCACACAGAGAATGACACTGTCACACGGGGAATGACCAAGCGACACGGGGAATGACACTGCGACACGGAAAATGACGCTGCGACACGGAGAATGATGCTGCGACATGGAGAATGACGCTTTCACACAGAGAATGACGCTGCGACACGGAGAATAATAGTGACACGGAGAATGACGCTGCAACACGGAGAATGACGTTGCGACACGGAGAATGACGCTGCGACATGGAGAATGACAGAGTGACACGGAGAATGACAGAGTGACAGGGAGAATGACGCTGCGACACGGAGAATGACAGAGTGACAAGGAGAATGACACTTTCACATGGAGAATGACACAGCGACACGGACAATGACGCTGCGACACGGAAAGTGACGCTGCGACACGGAGAATGAAGGTGTGACATGGAGAACTACACTGTGACACGGGGAATGACGCTGCGACACGGAGAATGACGCTGCGACACGGGGAATGACGCTGCGACATGGAGAATGACGCTGCAACACGGGGAATGACACTGCGACACGGGGAATGACACTGCGACATGGAGAATGACACTGTGACACGGGGAACGTCACTGCAACACGGAGAATGACATAGCGACACAGGGAAACGACGCTGCCACACTTGGAATGAGACTGCGACACGGGGAGTGACACTGCGACACGGGGAGTGACACTGCGACACGGGGAATGACACTGCGACATGGGGAACAACACTGTGACACGGAGAATGACACTGCAACACAGGGAACGACGCTGCGAAAAGGGGAATGCCACTGCGACACGGGGAATGACACTGCGACACGGGGAGTGACACTGCGACATGGAGAATGACATAGCGACAGGACGAATGACACAGCGACACAGGGAACGACACTGCGACACGGGGAGTGACGCTGCGACACGGAGAATGACACTACGACATGGAGAATGACACTACGACATGGAGAATGGTAGCGTGACACGGGGAATGACGCTACGACACGGAGAATGATGCTGCGACACGGGGAACGACACTGCGATATGAAGAATGACACTGCGACACGGGGAATGACATGCAACACGGGGAATGACACTGCGACACAGGGAGTGACACTGCGATTTGGGGAATGACACTGCGACACAGGGAGTGACACTGCGACACGGGAGAATGACACTGCGACACAGGGAGTGACGCTGCGACACTGAGAATGACACTGCGACACGGGGATTGACGCTGCGACACGGGGAATGACACTGCGACACGGAGAATGACACTGCGACACGGAGAATGATACTGCGACGGGGGAATGACACTGCGACACGGGGAATGACACTGCGGCACGAGGAATGACACTGCGACACGGGGAAGGACACTGCGACACGGGGAAGGACACTGCAACACGAGGAAGGACACTGCAACACGGGGAAGGACACTGCAACACGGAGAATGACACTACGACACGGAGAATGATGCTGCGACACGGGGAACGACACTGCGAAATGAAGAATGACACTGTGACACGGGGAATGACATGCAACACGGGGAATGATACTGTGACACAGGGAGTGACACTGCGATACGGGGAATGACACTGCGACACGGGGAGTGACACTGCGACACGGAGAATGACACTGCGACACAGGGAGTGACGCTGCGACACTGAGAATGAAACTGCGACACGGGGAATGATGCTGCGACACGGGAAATGACACTGCGACACGGAGAATGACACTGCGACAGGGGGAATGACACTGCGACACGGGGAATGACACTGCGGCACGGGGAATGACACTGCGGCACGGGGAATGACACTGCGACACGGGGAAGGACACTGCGACACGGGGACGGACACTGCCACACAGAGAATGACACTACGACACGGAGAATGATGCTGCCATACGGGGAACGAGACTGCGATATGAAGAATGACACTGCGACACGGGGAGTGACACTGCGACACGGGGAATGACACTGCGACACAGGGAACGACACTGCGACATGGGGAATGACACTGCGACAGGGGAATGACACTGCGACACGGGGAACGACACTGCTACATGGGGAATGACACTGCGACATGTGGAATGACACTGCGACACGGAGAATGACACTGCGACACGGAGAATGGCACTGCGACACGGGGAATGACACTGCGACATGAAGAATGACGCTGCGGCACGGAGAATGACACTGCGACACGGGAAATGACACTGCCACACGGGGAATGACACTGCGACACAGAGAATGACACTGCGACACGGAGGATGATACTGCGACACGGGGAATGACACTGCGACACGGGGAATGACACTGCGACATGAAGAATGACGCGGCGACACGGAGAATGACACTACGACACGGGGAATGACACTGCGACACGGGGAATGATACTACGACACGGGGAATGACACTACGACACGGGGAATGACACTACGACACGGGGAATGACATTGCGACACGGGGAATGACACTGCGACACGGGGAATGACACGGCGACACGGGGAATGACACTACGACACGGAGAATGATACTGCGACACGGGGAATGACACTGCGACACGGAGAATGACACTGCGACAATCGGAATGACACTCACACAGAGAATGACACTGCGACACGGGCAGTGACACTGCGACATGAGGAGTGACACTGTCACACGGAGAATGACACTGCCACACAGAGAATGACACTGTCACACGGGGAATGACCAAGCGACACGGGGAATGACACTGCGACACGGAAAATGACGCTGCGACATGGGGAATGACATTGCGACACGGAGAATGATACTGCAACACGGGGAATGACACGGCGACACGGGGAATGACACTACGACACGGAGAATGATACTGCGACACGGGGAGTGACACTGCGACATGAGGAGTGACACTGTCACACGGAGAATGACACTGCCACACAGAGAATGACACTGTCACACGGGGAATGACCAAGCGACACGGGGAATGACACTGCGACACGGAAAATGACGCTGCGACACGGAGAATGATGCTGCGACATGGAGAATGACGCTTTCACACAGAGAATGACGCTGCGACACGGAGAATAATAGTGACACGGAGAATGACGCTGCAACACGGAGAATGACGTTGCGACACGGAGAATGACGCTGCGACATGGAGAATGACAGAGTGACACGGAGAATGACAGAGTGACAGGGAGAATGACGCTGCGACACGGAGAATGACAGAGTGACAAGGAGAATGACACTTTCACATGGAGAATGACACTGCGACACGGACAATGACGCTGCGACACGGAAAGTGACGCTGCGACACGGAGAATGAAGGTGTGACATGGAGAACTACACTGTGACACGGGGAATGACGCTGCGACACGGAGAATGACGCTGCGACACGGGGAATGACGCTGCGACATGGAGAATGACGCTGCTACACGGTGAATGACACTGCGACACGGGGAATGACTCTGCGACATGGAGAATGACACTGTGACACGGGGAACGTCACTGCAACACGGAGAATGACATAGCGACACAGGGAAACGACGCTGCCACACTTGGAATGAGACTGCGACACGGGGAGTGACACTGCGACACGGGGAGTGACACTGCGACACGGGGAATGACACTGCGACATGGGGAACAACACTGTGACACGGAGAATGACACTGCAACACAGGGAACGACGCTGCGAAAAGGGGAATGCCACTGCGACACGGGGAATGACACTGCGACACGGGGAGTGACACTGCGACATGGAGAATGACATAGCGACAGGACGAATGACACAGCGACACAGGGAACGACACTGCGACACGGGGAGTGACGCTGCGACACGGAGAATGACACTACGACATGGAGAATGACACTACGACATGGAGAATGGTAGCGTGACACGGGGAATGACGCTACGACACGGAGAATGATGCTGCGACACGGGGAACGACACTGCGATATGAAGAATGACACTGCGACACGGGGAATGACATGCAACATGGGGAATGACACAGCGACACAGGGAGTGACACTGCGATACGGAGAATGACACTGCGACACAGGGAGTGACGCTGCGACACTGAGAATGACACTGCGACACGGGGATTGACGCTGCGACACTGAGAATGACACTGCGACACGGGGATTGACGCTGCGACACGGGGAATGACACTGCGACACGGAGAATGACACTGCGACACGGAGAATGACACTGCGACAGGGGGAATGACACTGCGACACGGGGAATGACACTGCGGCACGAGGAATGACACTGCGACACGGGGAAGGACACTGCGACACGGGGAAGGACACTGCAACACGAGGAAGGACACTGCAACACGGAGAATGACACTACGACACGGAGAATGATGCTGCGACACGGGGAACGACACTGCGAAATGAAGAATGACACTGTGACACGGGGAATGACATGCAACACGGGGAATGATACTGTGACACAGGGAGTGACACTGCGATACGGGGAATGACACTGCGACACGGGGAGTGACACTGCGACACGGAGAATGACACTGCGACACAGGGAGTGACGCTGCGACACTGAGAATGAAACTGCGACACGGGGAATGATGCTGCGACACGGGAAATGACACTGCGACACGGAGAATGACACTGCGACACGGGGAATGACACTGCGGCACGGGGAATGACACTGCGGCACGGGGAATGACACTGCGACACGGGGACGGACACTGCCACACAGAGAATGACACTACGACACGGAGAATGATGCTGCCATACGGGGAACGAGACTGCGATATGAAGAATGACACTGCGACACGGGGAGTGACACTGCGACACGGGGAATGACACTGCGACACAGGGAACGACACTGCGACATGGGGAATGACACTGCGACAGGGGAATGACACTGCGACACGGGGAACGACACTGCTACATGGGGAATGACACTGCGACATGTGGAATGACACTGCGACACGGAGAATGACACTGCGACACGGAGAATGGCACTGCGACACGGGGAATGACACTGCGACATGAAGAATGACGCTGCGGCACGGAGAATGACACTGCGACACGGGAAATGACACTGCCACACGGGGAATGACACTGCGACACAGAGAATGACATTGCGACACGGAGGATGATACTGCGACACGGGAAATGACACTGCGACACGGAGAATGACACTGCGACAGGGAATGACACTGCGACACGGGGAATGACACTGCGGCACGGGGAATGACACTGCGGCACGGGGAATGACACTGTGACACGGGGAAGGACACTGCGACACGGGGACGGACACTGCCACACAGAGAATGACACTACGACACGGAGAATGATGCTGCCATACGGGGAACGAGACTGCGATATGAAGAATGACACTGCGACACGGGGAGTGACACTGCGACACGGGAATGACACTGCGACACAGGGAACGACACTGCGACATGGGGAATGACACTGCGACACGGGGAATGACACTGCGACACGGGGAACGACACTGCTACATGGGGAATGACACTGCGACATGTGGAATGACACTGCGACACGGAGAATGACACTGCGACACGGAGAATGGCACTGCGACACGGGGAATGACACTGCGACATGAAGAATGACGCTGCGGCATGGAGAATGACACTGCGACACGGGAAATGACACTGCCACACGGGGAATGACACTGCGACACAGAGAATGACATTGCGACACGGAGGATGATACTGCGACACGGGGAATGACACTGCGACACGGGGAATGACACTGCGACATGAAGAATGACGCGGCGACACGGATAATACTACGACACAGGGAATGACAGTGCGACACGGAGAATGACACTGCGACACGGGGAATTACACTACGACACGGGGAATGACACTGCGACACGGGGAATGACACTGCGACATGAAGAATGACGCGGCGACACGGAGAATGACACTACGACACGGGGAATGACACTGCGACACGGGGAGTGACACTACGACACGGGGAATGACACTGCGACACGGGGAATGACACTACGACACGGAGAATGATACTGCGACACGAGGAATGACACTGCGACACGGAGAATGTCACTGCGACACGGAAAAATGATACTGCGACATGGAGAATGACACTACGACACGGAGAATGACACTGCAACACGGGGAATGACACTGCGACACAGGGAGTGACGCTGCGACACTGAGAATGAAACTGCGACACGGGGAATGATGCTGCGACATAAAGAATGATGCAGTGACACGGAGAATGACACTACGACACGGGGAATGACACTGTGACACGGGGAGTGACACTGCGACACGGGGAATGACACTGCGGCACGGGGAATGACACTGCGGCACGGGGAATGACACTGCGACACGGGGAAGGACACTGCGACACGGGGACGGACACTGCCACACAGAGAATGACACTACGACACGGAGAATGATGCTGCCATACGGGGAACGAGACTGCGATATGAAGAATGACACTGCGACACGGGGAGTGACACTGCGACACGGGGAATGACACTGCGACACAGGGAACGACACTGCGACATGGGGAATGACACTGCGACAGGGGAATGACACTGCGACACGGGGAACGACACTGCTACATGGGGAATGACACTGCGACATGTGGAATGACACTGCGACACGGAGAATGACACTGCGACACGGAGAATGGCACTGCGACACGGGGAATGACACTGCGACATGAAGAATGACGCTGCGGCACGGAGAATGACACTGCGACACGGGAAATGACACTGCCACACGGGGAATGACACTGCGACACAGAGAATGACATTGCGACACGGAGGATGATACTGCGACACGGGGAATGACACTGCGACACGGGGAATGACACTGCGACATGAAGAATGACGCGGCGACACGGATAATGATACTACGACACAGGGAATGACAGTGCGACACGGAGAATGACACTGCGACACGGGGAATTACACTACGACACGGGGAATGACACTGCGACACGGGGAATGACACTGCGACATGAAGAATGACGCGGCGACACGGAGAATGACACTACGACACGGGGAATGACACTGCGACACGGGGAGTGACACTGCGACACGGGGAGTGACACTACGACACGGGGAATGACACTGCGACACGGGGAATGACACTACGACACGGAGAATGATACTGCGACACGAGGAATGACACTGCGACACGGAGAATGTCACTGCGACACGGAAAAATGATACTGCGACATGGAGAATGACACTACGACACGGAGAATGACACTGCAACACGGGGAATGACACTGCGACATGCAGAATGACGCGGCGACACGGAGAATGACACTGCGACACGGGGAATGACACTGCGACATAAAGAATGATGCAGTGACACGGAGAATGACACTACGACACGGGGAATGACACTGTGACACGGGGAGTGACACTACGACACGGGGAATGACACTGCGACACGGGGAATGACACTACGACACGGAGAATGATACTGCGACACGAGGAATGACACTGCAACACGGAGAATGATACTGCGACACGGAAAAATGATACTGCGACATGGAGAATGACACTACGACACGAAGAATGATACTGCAACACGGGGAACGACACTGCGACATGAAGAATAACGCTGCGACACGGGGAAATGACGCTGTGACACGGGGAATGACACTGCGACACGGGGAATGAAACTGCGACACGGGGAATGACATTGCGACATGTGGAATGACACTGTGACACGGGGAATGACACTGCGACACGGGGAACGACACTGCGACACGGGGAACAACACTGCGACACGCGGAACGACACTGCGACACGGGGAATGACGCTGCGACACGGGGAGTGACACTGCGACACGGGGAATGACACTGCGACATGGGGAACAACACTGCGACACGGGGAATGACACTGCGACATGGAGAATGACACTGTGACACGGGGAACATCACTGCAACACGGAGAATGACATAGCGACACAGGGAAACGACGCTGCGACACTTGGAATGAGACTGCGACACGGGGAGTGACACTGCGACACGGGGAGTGACACTGCGACACGGGGAATGACACTGCGACACGGGGAATGACACTGCGACACGGGGAGTGACACTGCGACATGGAGAATGACATAGCGACAGGATGAATGACACAGCGACACAGGGAACGACACTGCGACACGGGAAGTGACGCTGCGACACGGAGAATGACACTACGACATGGAGAATGACACTACGACATGGAGAATGGTAGCGTGACACGGGGAATGACGCTACGACACGGAGAATGACACTACGACACGGAGAATGATACTGTGACACGGGGAAGGACACTGCGACACGCCGAATGACACTGCAACACGGAGAATGACACTACAACACGCAGAATGATACTGCGACACGGGGAATGACACCGCGACATGAAGAATGACGCTGCGGCACGGAAAAAACGACACTACGACAAGGAGAATGACACTGCGACAGGGGGAAGGACACTGCGACACGAGGAATGACACTGCGACACGGGGAACGACACTGTGACACGGGGAATGACACTGCGACATGTGGAATGACACTGCGACACAGAGAATGACACTGCGACACGGGAAATGACACTGCAACACAGAGAATGACACTGCGACATGAAGAATGACGCTGCGGCACGGAGAATGACACTACAACACGGAGAATGACACTGCCACATGGGGAATGACACTGCGACACGGAGAATGACACTGCGACACGGAGAATGATACTGCGACACGGGGAATGACACTGCCACATGGGGAATGACACTGCGACACGGGGAATGACACTGCGACACGGAGAATGATGCTGCGACACGGGGAATGACGCTGCGACACGGAGAATGACACTGCGACACGGGGAATGACACTGCGACATGAAGAATGACGCGGCGACACGGAGAATGACACTACGACACGGGGAATGACACTGCGACACGGGGAATGACACGGCGACACGGGGAATGACACTACGACACGGAGAACGACACTGCGACACGGGAATGACACTGCGACACGGGGAACGACACTGCGACACGGGGAACGACACTGCGACACGGACAACGACACTGTGACACGGAGAATGATGCAGCGACACGGGGAAATGACGCAGCGACATGGGGAATGATGCAGCGACCCGGGGAATGACACTGCGACTCGGGGAATGACACAGCGACCCGGGGAATGACGCAGCTACCCGGCGAATGACATAGTGACACGAGGAATTACATAGAGACACGGGGAATGACACTGCGACACGGAGAATGACACTGCGACATGGGGAATGACACTGTCACACGGGGAATGACACTGCGACACGGAGAATGACACTGCGACGGGGGAATGACACTGCAGCACGGGGAATGACACTGCGACACGGGGAAGGACACTGCAACACAGAGAATGACACTATGACACGGAGAATGATGCTGCCATACGGGGAATGACACTGCGACACGGGGAATGACACTGCAACACGGAGAATGACAGTACGACACGGAGAATGATGCTGCGACACGGGGAATGACACTGCGATATGAAGAATGACACTGCGACACGGGGAATGACACTACGACATGGAGAATGACACTACGACATGGAGAATGGTAGCGTGACACGGGGAATGACGCTACGACACGGAGAATGACACTACGACACGGAGAATGATACAGTGACACGGGGAAGGACACTGCGACACGCCGAATGACACTGCAACACGGAGAATGACACTACAACACGCAGAATGATACTGCGACACGGGGAATGACACCGCGACATGAAGAATGACGCTGCGGCACGGAAAAATGACACTACGACAAGGAGAATGACACTGCGACAGGGGAAAGGACACTGCGACACGAGGAATGACACTGCGACACGGGGAACGACACTGCGACACGGGGAATGACACTGCGACACAGATAATGACACTGCGACACGGGAAATGACACTGCGACATGAAGAATGACGCTGCGGCACGGAGAATGACACTGCGGCACGGGGAATGACACTGCGACACGGGGAATGACACTGCGACACGGAGAATGATACTGCGACACGGGGAATGACGCTGCGACACGGAGAATGACACTGCGACACGGGGAATGACACTGCGACAAGACGAATGACGCGGCGACACGGAGAATGACACTATGACACGGGGAATGACACTGCGACACGGGGAATGACACGGCGACACGGGGAATGACACTACGACACGGAGAACGACACTGCGACACGGAGAATGACACTGCGACACGGGGAACGACACTGCGACACGGGGAACGACACTGCGACACGGACAACGACACTGTGACACGGAGAATGATGCAGCGACACGGGGAAATGACGCAGCGACATGGGGAATGATGCAGCGACCCGGGGAATGACACTGCGACTCGGGGAATGACACAGCGACCCGGGGAATGACGCAGAGGCCCGGCGAATGACATAGTGACACGAGGAATTACATAGAGACACGGGGAATGACACTGCGACACGGAGAATGACACTGCGACATGGGGAATGACACTGTCACACGGGGAATGACACTGCGACACGGAGAATGACGCTGCGACACGGGGAATGACACTGCGACACGGGGAAGGACACTGCGACACGGGGAAGGACACTGCAACACAGAGAATGACACTATGACACGGAGAATGATGCTGCCATACGGGGAACGACACTGCGACACAGGGAATGACACTACAACACGGAGAATGACACTACGACACGGAGAATGATGCTGCGACACGGGGAACGACACTGCGATATGAAGAATGACACTGCGACACGGGGAATGACACTGCAACACGGAGAATGACACTACAACACGCAGAATGACACTGCGACACGGGGAACGACACTGCGACATGAAGAATGACGCTGCGGCACGGAAAAATGACACTACGACAAGGAGATTGACACTGCGACACGGGGAAGGACACTGCGACACGGGGAATGACACTGCGACACGGAAAAATGACACTGCGACATGGAGAATGACACTACGACACGAAGAATGATACTGCAACACGGGAAACGACTCTGCAACATGAAGAATAATGCTGCGACACGGAGAATGACACTGCGACACGGGGAATGACACTGCGACACGGGGAATGAAACTGCGACATGAGGAGTGACACTGCCACACAGAGAATGACACTGTCACACGGGGAATGACCAAGCGACACAGGGAATGACACTGCAACACAGAGAATGACACTGCGACACGGGGAATGACACTGCGACACGGAGAATGACACTGCGACAATCGGAATGACACTCACACAGAGAATGACACTGCGACACGGGGAGTGACACTGCGACATGAGGAGTGACACTGTCACACGGAGAATGACACTGCCACACAGAGAATGACACTGTCACACGGGGAATGACCAAGCGACACAGGGAATGACACTGCGACACGGAAAATGACGCTGCGACACGGAGAATGATGCTGCGACACGGAGAATGACGCTTTCACACAGAGAATGACGCTGCGACACGGAGAATAATAGTGACACGGAGAATGACGCTGCAACACGGAGAATGACGTTGCGACACGGAGAATGACGCTGCGACATGGAGAATGACAGAGTGACACGGAGAATGACAGAGTGACAAGGAGAATGACACTTTCACATGGAGAATGACACAGCGACACGGACAATGACGCTGCGACACGGAAAGTGACGCTACGACACGGAGAATGAAGGTGTGACATGGAGAACTACACTGTGACACGGGGAATGACGCTGCGACACGGGGAATGAAACTGCGACACGGGGAATGACATTGCGACACGTGGAATGACACTGTGACACGGGGAATGACACTGCGACACGGGGAACGACACTGCGACACGGGGAATGACACTGCGACACAGAGAATGACGCTGCGACACGGGGAGTGACACTGCGACACGGGGAATGACACTACGACATGGGGAACAACACTGCGACACGGGGAATGACACTGTGACACGGGGAACGTCACTGCAACACGGAGAATGACATAGCGACACAGGGAAACGACGCTGCGACACTTGGAATGAGACTGCGACACGGGGAGTGACACGGCGACACGGGGAGTGACACTGCGACACGGGGAATGACACTGCGACATGGGGAACAACACTGTGACACGGAGAATGACACTGCGACACAGGGAACGACGCTGCGACACTTGGAATGAGACTGCGACACGGGGAGTGACACTGCGACATGGGGAATGACTCTGCGACACGGGGAGTGACACTGCGACATGGAGAATGACATAGCGACAGGACGAATGACACAGCGACACAGGGAACGACACTGCGACACGGGGAGTGACGCTGCGACAGGGAGAATGACACTACGACATGGAGAATGACACTACGACATGGAGAATGGTAGCGTGACACGGGGAATGACGCTACGACACGGAGAATGACACTACGACACGGAGAATGATACTGTGACACGGGGAAGGACGCTGCGACACGCCGAATGACACTGCAACACGGAGAATGACACTACAACACGCAGAATGATACTGCGACACGGGGAATGACACCGCGACATGAAAAATGACGCTGCAGCACGGAAAAATGACACTACGACAAGGAGAATGACACTGCGACAGGGGGAAGGACACTGCGACACGAGGAATGACACTGCGACACGGGGAACGACACTGCGACACGGGAATGACACTGCGACATGTGGAATGACACTGCGACACAGAGAATGACACTGCGACACGGGAAATGACACTGCGACACAGAGAATGACACTGCGACATGAAGAATGACGCTGCGGCACGGACAATGACACTGCGGCACGGGGAATGACACTACAACACGGAGAATGACACTGCCACATGGGGAATGACACTGCGACACGGAGAATGACACTGCGACACGGAGAATGATACTGCGACACGGGGAATGACACTGCGACACGGGGAATGACACTGCGACACGGAGAATGACACTGCGACACGGAGAATGACACTGCGACACGGGGAATGACACTGCGACACGGGGAATGACACTGCGACACGGAGAACGACACTGTGACACGGGGAATGATACTGCGACACGGGGAATGACACTGCGACACGGAGAATGACACTGCGACACGGAGAATGACACTGCGACACGGGGAACGACACTGCGACACGGACAACGACACTGTGACACGGAGAATGATGCAGCGACACGGGGAAATGACGCAGCGACATGGGGAATGATGCAGCGACCCGGGGAATGACACTGCGACTCGGGGAATGACGCAGCTACCCAGGGAATGACATAGTGACACGAGGAATTACATAGAGACACGGGGAATGACACTGCGACACGGAGAATGACACTGCGACATGGGGAATTACACTGTCACACGGGGAATGACACTGCGACACGGAGAATGACACTGCGACGGGGGAATGACACTGCAGCACGGGGAATGACACTGCGACACGGGGAAGGACACTGCGACACAGAGAATGACACTATGACACGGAGAATGATGCTGCCATACGGGGAACGACACTGCGACACAGGGAATGACACTGCAACACGGAGAATGACACTACGACACGGAGAATGATGCTGCGACACGGGGAACGACACTGCGATATGAAGAATGACACTGCGACACGGGGAATGACACTGCAACACGGAGAATGACACTACAACACGCAGAATGACACTGCGACACGGGGAACGACACTGCGACATGAAGAATGACGCTGCGGCACGGAAAAATGACACTACGACAAGGAGATTGACACTGCGACACGGGGAAGGACACTGCGACACGGGGAATGACACTGCGACACGGAAAAATGACACTGCGACATGGAGAATGACACTACGACACGAAGAATGATACTGCAACACGGGAAACGACTCTGCAACATGAAGAATAATGCTGCGACACGGAGAATGACACTGCGACACGGGGAATGACACTGCGACACGGGGAATGAACTGCGACACGGGGAATGACACTGCGACACGGGGAATGACAGTGCAACACGGAGAATGACACTGCGACACGGGGAATGACACTGCAACATGAAGAATGACGCTGCGGCACGGAGAATGACACTGCGACACGGGGAATGACACTGCGACACGGGAAATGACACTGCGACACGGGAAGTGACACTGCGACACGGAGAATGACACTGCGGCACGGGGAATGACACTGCGACACGGGGAAGGACACTGCGACACGGGGACGGACACTGCCACACAGAGAATGACACTACGACACGGAGAATGATGCTGCCATACGGGGAACGAGACTGCGATATGAAGAATGACACTGCGACACGGGGAGTGACACTGCGACACGG
>NW_026869335.1:15329-146932 GCF_020745735.1 Hemiscyllium ocellatum
AGT
Organism: Hemiscyllium ocellatum; assembly: GCF_020745735.1. Taxonomy (NCBI): domain Eukaryota; kingdom Metazoa; phylum Chordata; class Chondrichthyes; order Orectolobiformes; family Hemiscylliidae; genus Hemiscyllium; species Hemiscyllium ocellatum. Next base: position 15,333 of record NW_026869335.1, read on the forward strand.
GACACTGCGACACGGGGAGTGACACTGCGACACGGGGAATGACACTGCGACATGGGGAACAACACTGTGACACGGAGAATGACACTGCGACACAGGGAACGACGCTGCGAAAAGGGGAATGCCACTGCGACACGGGGAATGACACTGCGACACGGGGAGTGACACTGCGACATGGAGAATGACATAGCGACAGGATGAATGACACAGCGACACAGGGAACGACACTGCGACACGGGAAGTGACGCTGCGACACGGAGAATGACACTACGACATGGAGAATGACACTACGACATGGAGAATGGTAGCGTGACACGGGGAATGACGCTACGACACGGAGAATGACACTACGACACGGAGAATGATACTGTGACACGGGGAAGGACACTGCGACACGCCGAATGACACTGCAACACGGAGAATGACACTACAACACGCAGAATGATACTGCGACACGGGGAATGACACAGCGACATGAAGAATGACGCTGCGGCACGGAAAAACGACACTACGACAAGGAGAATGACACTGCGACAGGGGGAAGGACACTGCGACACGAGGAATGACACTGCGACACGGGGAACGACACTGTGACACGGGAATGACACTGCGACATGTGGAATGACACTGCGACACAGAGAATGACACTGCGACACGGGAAATGACACTGCAACACAGAGAATGACACTGCGACATGAAGAATGACGCTGCGGCACGGAGAATGACACTACAACACGGAGAATGACACTGCCACATGGGGAATGACACTGCGACACGGAGAATGACACTGCGACACGGAGAATGATACTGCGACACAGGGAATGACACTGCCACATGGGGAATGACACTGCGACACGGGGAATGACACTGCGACACGGAGAATGATGCTGCGACACGGGGAATGACGCTGCGACACGGAGAATGACACTGCGACACGGGGAATGACACTGCGACAAGAAGAATGACGCGGCGACACGGAGAATGACACCGACACGGGGAATGACACTGCGACACGGGGAATGACACGGCGACACGGGGAATGACACTACGACACGGAGAACGACACTGCGACACGGGAATGACACTGCGACACGGGGAACGACACTGCTACACGGGGAACGACACTGCGACACGGACAACGACACTGTGACACGGTGAATGATGCAGCGACACGGGGAAATGACGCAGCGAAATGGGGAATGATGCAGCGACCCGGGGAATGACACTGCGACTCGGGGAATGACACAGCGACCCGGGGAATGACGCAGCTACCCGGCGAATGACATAGTGACACGAGGAATTACATAGAGACACGGGGAATGACACTGCGACACGGAGAATGACACTGCGACATGGGGAATGACACTGTCACACGGGGAATGACACTGCGACACGGAGAATGACACTGCGACGGGGGAATGACACTGCAGCACGGGGAATGACACTGCGACACGGGGAAGGACACTGCGACACAGAGAATGACACTATGACACGGAGAATGATGCTGCCATACGGGGGAATGACACTGCGACACGGGGAATGAACTGCAACACGGAGAATGACAGTACGACACGGAGAATGATGCTGCGACACGGGGAATGACACTGCGACATGGAGAATGACACTACGACATGGAGAATGGTAGCGTGACACGGGGAATGACGCTACGACACGGAGAATGACACTACGACACGGAGAATGATACAGTGACACGGGGAAGGACACTGCGACACGCCGAATGACACTGCAACACGGAGAATGACACTACAACACGCAGAATGATACTGCGACACGGGGAATGACACCGCGACATGAAGAATGACGCTGCGGCACGGAAAAATGACACTACGACAAGGAGAATGACACTGCGACAGGGGAAAGGACACTGCGACACGAGGAATGACACTGCGACACGGGGAACGACACTGCGACACGGGGAATGACACTGCGACACAGATAATGACACTGCGACACGGGAAATGACACTGCGACATGAAGAATGACGCTGCGGCACGGAGAATGACACTGCGGCACGGGGAATGACGCTGCGGCACGGAGAATGACACTGCGGCACGGGGGAATGACACTGCGACACGGGGAATGACACTGCGACACGGAGAATGATACTGCGACACGGGGAATGACGCTGCGACACGGAGAATGACACTGCGACACGGGGAATGACACTGCGACAAGACGAATGACGCGGCGACACGGGGAATGACACTATGACACGGGAATGACACTGCGACACGGGGAATGACACGGCGACACGGGGAATGACACTACGACACGGAGAACGACACTGCGACACGCGGAATGACACTGCGACAGGGGGAACGACACTGCTACACGGGGAACGACACTGCGACACGGACAACGACACTGTGACATGGAGAATGATGCAGCGACACGGGGAAATGACGCAGCGACATGGGGAATGATGCAGCGACCCGGGGAATGACACTGCGACTCGGGGAGTGACACAGCGACCCGGGGAATGACGCAGAGGCCCGGGGAATGACATAGTGACACGAGGAATTACATAGAGACACGGGGAATGACACTGCGACACGGAGAATGACACTGCGACATGGGGAATGACACTGTCACACGGGGAATGACACTGCGACACGGAGAATGACGCTGCGACACGGGGAATGACACTGCGACACGGGGAAAGGACACTGCGACACGGGGAAGGACACTGCGACACAGAGAATGACACTATGACACGGAGAATGATGCTGCCATACGGGGAACGACACTGCGACACAGGGAATGACACTACAACACGGAGAATGACACTACGACACGGAGAATGATGCTGCGACACGGGGAACGACACTGCGATATGAAGAATGACACTGCGACACGGGGAATGACACTGCAACACGGAGAATGACACTACAACACGCAGAATGACACTGCGACACGGGGAACGACACTGCGACATGAAGAATGACGCTGCGGCACGGAAAAATGACACTACGACAAGGAGATTGACACTGCGACACGGGGAAGGACACTGCGACACGGGGAATGACACTGCGACACGGAAAAAATGACACTGCGACATGGAGAATGACACTACGACACGAAGAATGATACTGCAACACGGGAAACGACTCTGCAACATGAAGAATAATGCTGCGACACGGAGAATGACACTGCGACACGGGGAATGACACTGCGACACGGGGAATGAAACTGCGACATGAGGAGTGACACTGCCACACAGAGAATGACACTGTCACACGGGGAATGACCAAGCGACACAGGGAATGACACTGCAACACAGAGAATGACACTGCGACACGGGGAATGACACTGCGACACGGAGAATGACACTGCGACAATCGGAATGACACACACAGAGAATGACACTGCGACACGGGGAGTGACACTGCGACATGAGAGTGACACTGTCACACGGAGAATGACACTGCCACACAGAGAATGACACTGTCACACGGGGAATGACCAAGCGACACAGGGAATGACACTGCGACACGGAAAATGACGCTGCGACACGGAGAATGATGCTGCGACACGGAGAATGACGCTTTCACACAGAGAATGACGCTGCGACACGGAGAATAATAGTGACACGGAGAATGACGCTGCAACACGGAGAATGACGTTGCGACACGGAGAATGACGCTGCGACATGGAGAATGACAGAGTGACACGGAGAATGACAGAGTGACAAGGAGAATGACACTTTCACATGGAGAATGACACAGCGACACGGACAATGACGCTGCGACACGGAAAGTGACGCTACGACACGGAGAATGAAGGTGTGACATGGAGAACTACACTGTGACACGGGGAATGACGCTGCGACACGGGGAATGAAACTGCGACACGGGGAATGACATTGCGACACGTGGAATGACACTGTGACACGGGGAATGACACTGCGACACGGGGAACGACACTGCGACACGGGGAATGACACTGCGACACAGAGAATGACGCTGCGACACGGGGAGTGACACTGCGACACGGGGGAATGACACTACGACATGGGGAACAACACTGCGACACGGGGAATGACACTGTGACACGGGGAACGTCACTGCAACACAGAGAATGACATAGCGACACAGGGAAACGACGCTGCGACACTTGGAATGAGACTGCGACACGGGGAGTGACACTGCGACACGGGGACTGACACTGCGACACGGGGAATGACACTGCGACATGGGGAACAACACTGTGACACGGAGAATGACACTGCGACACAGGGAACGACGCTGCGACACTTGGAATGAGACTGCGACACGGGGAGTGACACTGCGACATGGGGAATGACACTGCGACACGGGGGAGTGACACTGCGACATGGAGAATGACATAGCGACAGGACGAATGACACAGCGACACAGGGAACGACACTGCGACACGGGGAGTGACGCTGCGACAGGGAGAATGACACTACGACATGGAGAATGACACTACGACATGGAGAATGGTAGCGTGACACGGGGAATGACGCTACGACACGGAGAATGACACTACGACACGGAGAATGATACTGTGACACGGGGAAGGACGCTGCGACACGCCGAATGACACTGCAACACGGAGAATGACACTACAACACGCAGAATGATACTGCGACACGGGGAATGACACCGCGACATGAAAAATGACGCTGCAGCACGGAAAAATGACACTACGACAAGGAGAATGACACTGCGACAGGGGGAAGGACACTGCGACACGAGGAATGACACTGCGACACGGGAACGACACTGCGACACGGGGAATGACACTGCGACATGTGGAATGACACTGCGACACAGAGAATGACACTGCGACACGGGAAATGACACTGCGACACAGAGAATGACACTGCGACATGAAGAATGACGCTGCGGCACGGACAATGACACTGCGGCACGGGGAATGACACTACAACACGGAGAATGACACTGCCACATGGGGAATGACACTGCGACACGGAGAATGACACTGCGACACGGAGAATGATACTGCGACACGGGAATGACACTGCGACACGGAGAATGACACTGCGACACGGAGAATGACACTGCGACACGGGGAATGACACTGCGACACGGGGAATGACACTGCGACACGGACAACGACACTGTGACACGGAGAATGATGCAGCGACACGGGGAAATGACGCAGCGACATGGGGAATGATGCAGCGACCCGGGGAATGACACTGCGACTCGGGGAATGACGCAGCTACCCAGGGAATGACATAGTGACACGAGGAATTACATAGAGACACGGGGAATGACACTGCGACACGGAGAATGACACTGCGACATGGGGAATTACACTGTCACACGGGGAATGACACTGCGACACGGAGAATGACACTGCGACGGGGGAATGACACTGCAGCACGGGGAATGACACTGCGACACGGGGAAGGACACTGCGACACAGAGAATGACACTATGACACGGAGAATGATGCTGCCATACGGGGAACGACACTGCGACACAGGGAATGACACTGCAACACGGAGAATGACACTACGACACGGAGAATGATGCTGCGACACGGGGAACGACACTGCGATATGAAGAATGACACTGCGACACGGGGAATGACACTGCAACACGGAGAATGACACTGCGACACGGGGAAGGACACTGCGACACGGGGGAATGACACTGCGACACGGAAAAATGACACTGCGACATGGAGAATGACACTACGACACGAAGAATGATACCGCAACACGGGAAACGACTCTGCAACATGAAGAATAATGCTGCGACACGGAGAATGACACTGCGACACGGGGAATGACACTGCGACACGGGGAATGAAACTGCGACACGGGGAATGACACTGCGACACGGGGAATGACAGTGCAACACGGAGAATGACACTGCGACACGGGGAATGACACTGCAACATGAAGAATGACGCTGCGGCACGGAGAATGACACTGCGACACGGGGAATGACACTGCGACACGGGAAATGACACTGCGACACGGGAAGTGACACTGCGACACGGAGAATGACACTGCGGCACGGGGAATGACACTGCGGCACGGGGAATGTCACTGCGAAACGGGGAATGACACTGCGGCACGGGGAACGACACTGCGACACGGGGAAGGACACTGCGACACAGGGAATGACACTGCAACACAGAGAATGACACTACGACATGGAGAATGATGCTGCGATATGAGCAATGACACTGCGACACGGGGAATGACACTGCGACAGGGGAACGACACTGTGACAGGGGAATGATACTGCGACACGGGAATGACACTGCGACATTAAGAATGACACTGTGACACGGAGAATGATACTACGACACGGGGAACGACACTGCGACACGGAGAATGACACGGCGACACGGGGAATGACACTACGACACGGAGAATGATACTGCGACACGGGGAATGACACTGCGACAATCGGAATGACACTCTCACATGGAGAATGACACTGCGAGACGGGGAATGACACTGCGACACGGGGAATGACACTGCGACATGAAGAATGACGCAGCGACACGGAGAATGACACTACGACATGGGGAATGACACTGTGACACGGAGAATGATACTACGACACGGGAATGACACTGCGACACGGGGAATGACACTGCGACACGGAGAATGACACTACGACACGGGGAATGACACGGCGTCACGGTGAATGACACTACGACACGGAGAATGATACTGCGACACGGGGAATGACACTGCGACACGGGGAATGACACTGCGACAATCGGAATGACACTGCCACACGGAGAATGAAACTGCGACACGGAGAATGACACTACGACATGGGGAATGACACGGCGTCACGGGGAATGACACGGCGTCACGGGGAATGACACTGCGACACGGGGAATGACACTGCGACACAGGGAATGACACTGCGACATGTGGAATGACACTACGAGATGAAGAATGACGCTGCGGCACGGAGAATGACACTGCGACACGGGGAATGACACTGCAACATGGGGAATGACACTGCGACACGGAGAATGACACTGCGACACGGAGAATGATACTGCGACACGGGGAATGACACTGCCACATGGGGAATGACACTGCGACACGGGGAATGACACTGTGACACGGAGAATGATGCTGCGACACGGGGGAATGACACTGCGACACGGTGAATGACACTGCAACACGGGGAATGACACTGCAACACGGGGAATGACACTGCGAAACGGGGAATGACACTGCGACACGGAGAATGACACTGCGACATAAAGAATGATGCGGTGACACGGAGAATGACACTACGACACGGGGAATGAGACTGCGACACGGGGAATGAGACTGCGACACGGGAAATGACACTGCGACACGGGAAATGACACTGCGACACGGAGAATGACGCTGCGGCACGGGGAATGACACTGCGATATGGGGAATGACACTGCGAAACGGGGAATGACACTGCGACAGGGGAATGACACTGCGACACGGGGAATGACACTATGACACGGAGAATGACACTGCGACATGGGGAATGACACTGCGACATGAAGAATGACGCGGCGACACGGAAAATGACACTACGACACGGGGAATGACACTGTGACACGGGGAGTGACACTACGACACGGGGAATGACACAGTGACACGGAAAAATGACACTGCGACATGGAGAATGACACTACGACACGAAGAATGATACTGCAACACGGGGAATGACACTGCGACATGAAGAATAACGCTGCGACACGGGGAATGACGCTGTGACACGGAGAATGACACTGCGACACGGGGAATGACACTGCCACACGGGGTGTGACACTGCGACACGGGGAATGACACTGCCACACGGGGAGTGACACTGCGACATGAAGAATAACGCTGCGACACGGGGAATGACGCTGTGACACGGAGAATGACACTGCGACACGGGGAATGACACTGCCACACGGGGAGTGACACTGCGACACGGGAAATGACACTGCGACATGTGGAATGACACTGCGACACGGAGAATGACACTGCGACACAGAGAATGGCACTGCGACACGGGGAATGACACTGCGACATGAAGAATGACGCTGCGGCACGGAGAATGACACTGCGACACGGGGAATGACACTGCCACATGGGGAATGACACTGCGACACGGAGAATGACACTGCGACACGGAGGATGATACTGCGACACGGGGAATGACACTGCCACATGGGGAATGACACTGCGACACGGGGAATGACACTGCGACACGGAGAATGACACTGCGACACGGGGAATGACACTGCGACATGAAGAATGACGCGGCGACACGGAGAATGACACTACGACACGGGGAATGACACTGCGACACGGGGAATGACACTGCGACACGGAGAATGACACTGCGACACGGGGAATGACACTGCGACATGAAGAATGACGCGGCGACACGGAGAATGACACTACGACACGGGGAATGACACTGCGACACGGGGAATGACACTGCGACACGGGGAATGACACTGCGACATGAAGAATGACGCTGCGACACGGATAATGATACTACGACACAGGGAATGACAGTGCGACACGGAGAATGACACTGCGACACGGGAATGACACTGCGACACGGGGAATGACACTGCGACATGAAGAATGACGCGGCGACACGGAGAATGACACTACGACACGGAAAAATGATACTGCGACATGGAGAATGACACTACGACACGAAGAATGATACTGCAACACGGGGAACGACACTGCGACATGAAGAATAACGCTGCGACACGGGGAAATGACGCTGTGACACGGGAATGACACTGCGACACGGGGAATGAAACTGCGACACGGGGAATGACATTGCGACACGTGGAATGACACTGTGACACGGGGAATGACACTGCGACATGGGGAACGACACTGCGACACGGGGAACAACAATGCGACACGCGGAACGACACTGCGACACGGGGAATGACACTGCGACACAGAGAATGACGCTGCGACACGGGGAGTGACACTGCGACACGGGGAATGACACTGCGACATGGGGAACAACACTGCGACACGGGGAATGACACTGTGACACGGGGAACGTCACTGCAACACGGAGAATGACATAGCGACACAGGGAAACGACGCTGCGACACTTGGAATGAGATTGCGACACGGGGAGTGACACTGCGACACGGGGAGTGACACTGCGACACGGGGAATGACACTGCGACATGGGGAACAACACTGTGACACGGAGAATGACACTGCGACACAGGGAACGACGCTGCGAAAAGGGGAATGCCACTGCGACACGGGGAATGACACTGCGACACGGGGAGTGACACTGCGACATGGAGAATGACATAGCGACAGGACGAATGACACAGCGACACAGGGAACGACACTGCGACACGGGGAGTGACGCTGCGACAGGGAGAATGACACTACGACATGGAGAATGACACTACGACATGGAGAATGGTAGCGTGACACGGGGAATGACGCTACGACACGGAGAATGACACTACGACACGGAGAATGATACTGTGACACGGGGAAGGACACTGCGACACGCCGAATGACACTGCAACACGGAGAATGACACTACAACACGCAGAATGATACTGCGACACGGGGAATGACACCACGACATGAAGAATGACGCTGCGGCACGGAAAAATGACACTACGACAAGGAGAATGACACTGCGACAGGGGGAAGGACACTGCGACACGAGGAATGACACTGCGACACGGGGAACGACACTGTGACACGGGGAATGACACTGCGACATGTGGAATGACACTGCGACACAGAGAATGACACTGCGACACGGGAAATGACACTGCAACACAGAGAATGACACTGCGACATGAAGAATGACGCTGCGGCACGGAGAATGACACTACAACACGGAGAATGACACTGCCACATGGGGAATGACACTGCGACACGGAGAATGACACTGCGACACGGAGAATGATACTGCGACACGGGGAATGACACTGCCACATGGGGAATGACACTGCGACACGGGGAATGACACTGCGACACGGAGAATGATGCTGCGACACGGGGAATGACGCTGCGACACGGAGAATGACACTGCGACACGGGGAATGACACTGCGACATGAAGAATGACGCGGCGACACGGAGAATGACACTACGACACGGGGAATGACACTGCGACACGGGGAATGACACGGCGACACGGGGAATGACACTACGACACGGAGAACGACACTGCGACACGCGGAATGACACTGCGACACGGGGAACGACACTGCTACACGGGGAACGACACTGCGACACGGACAACGACACTGTGACACGGAGAATGATGCAGCGACACGGGGAAATGACGCAGCGACATGGGGAATGATGCAGCGACCCGGGGAATGACACTGCGACTCGGGGAATGACACAGCGACCCGGGGAATGACGCAGCTACCCGGCGAATGACATAGTGACACGAGGAATTACATAGAGACACGGGGAATGACACTGCGACACGGAGAATGACACTGCGACATGGGGAATGACACTGTCACACGGGGAATGACACTGCGACACGGAGAATGACACTGCGACGGGGGAATGACACTGCAGCACGGGGAATGACACTGCGACACGGGAAGGACACTGCGACACAGAGAATGACACTATGACACGGAGAATGATGCTGCCATACGGGGAATGACACTGCGACACGGGGAATGAACTGCAACACGGAGAATGACACTACGACACGGAGAATGATGCTGCGACACGGGGAATGACACTGCGATATGAAGAATGACACTGCGACACGGGGAATGACACTACGACATGGAGAATGACACTACGACATGGAGAATGGTAGCGTGACACGGGGAATGACGCTACGACACGGAGAATGATACTGTGACACGGGGAAGGACACTGCGACACGCCGAATGACACTGCAACACGGAGAATGACACTACAACACGCAGAATGATACTGCGACACGGGGAATGACACCGCGACATGAAGAATGACGCTGCGGCACGGAAAAATGACACTACGACAAGGAGAATGACACTGCGACAGGGGAAAGGACACTGCGACACGAGGAATGACACTGCGACACGGGGAACGACACTGCAACATGTGGAATGACACTGCGACACAGATAATGACACTGCGACACGGGAAATGACACTGCGACACAGAGAATGACACTGCGACATGAAGAATGACGCTGCGGCACGGGGAATGACACTGCGGCACGGGAAATGACACTGCGACACGGGGAATGACACTACAACACGGAGAATGACACTGCCACATGGGGAATGACACTGCGACACGGAGAATGACACTGCGACACGGAGAATGATACTGCGACACGGGGAATGACACTGCCACATGGGGAATGACACTGCGACACGGGGAATGACACTGCGACACGGAGAATGATACTGCAACACGGGGAATGACGCTGCGACATGGAGAATGACACTGCGACACGGGGAATGACACTGCGACACGGGGAATGACACTGCGACAAGAAGAATGACGCGGCGACACGGAGAATGACACTATGACACGGGGAATGACACTGCGACACGGGGAATGACACGGCGACACGGGGAATGACACTACGACACGGAGAACGACACTGCGACACGCGGAATGACACTGCGACACGGGGAACGACACTGCTACACGGGGAACGACACTGCGACACGGACAACGACACTGTGACACGGAGAATGATGCAGCGACACGGGGAAATGACGCAGCGACATGGGGAATGATGCAGCGACCCGGGGAATGACACTGCGACTCGGGGAATGACACAGCGACCCGGGGAATGACGCAGCTACCCGGGGAATGACATAGTGACACGAGGAATTACATAGAGACACGGGGAATGACACTGCGACACGGAGAATGACACTGCGACATGGGGAATGACACTGTCACACGGGGAATGACACTGCGACACGGAGAATGACACTGCGACGGGGGAATGACACTGCAGCACGGGGAATGACACTGCGACACGGGGAAGGACACTGCGACACAGAGAATGACACTATGACACGGAGAATGATGCTGCCATACGGGGAACGACACTGCGACACGGGAATGACACTGCAACACGGAGAATGATACTGCGACACGGGGAACGACACTGCGATATGAAGAATGACACTGCGACACGGGGAATGACACTGCAACACGGAGAATGACACTACAACACGCAGAATGACACTGCGACACGGGGAACGACACTGCGACATGAAGAATGACGCTGCGGCACGGAAAAATGACACTACGACAAGGAGATTGACACTGCGACACGGGGAAGGACACTGCGACACGGGGAATGATACTGCGACACGGAAAAATGACACTGCGACATGGAGAATGACACTACGACACGAAGAATGATACTGCAACACGGGAAACGACTCTGCAACATGAAGAATAATGCTGCGACACTGAGAATGACACTGCGACACGGGGAATGACACTGCGACACGGGGAATGACAGTGCGACACGGAGAATGACACTGCGACACGGGGAATGACACTGCAACATGAAGAATGACGCTGCGGCACGGGGAATGACACTGCGACACGGGGAATGACACTGCGACACGGGAAATGACACTGCGACACGGGAAGTGACACTGCGACACGGAGAATGACGCTGCGGCACGGGGAATGACACTGCGGCACGGGGAATGTCACTGCGAAACGGGGAATGACACTGCGACACGGGGTATGACACTACGACACGGGGAATGACACTGCGACACGGAGAATGACTCTGCGACACGGGGAATGACACTGCGACATGAAGAATGACGCGGCGACATGGAGAGTCACACTACGACACAGGGAATGACACTGTGACACGGGGAATGACACTACGACACGGAGAATGACACTACGACACGGGGAATGGCACTACGACACGGAGAATGATACTGCGACAGGGGAATGACACTGCGACATGAAAAATGACACTGCGACATGGAGAATGACACTGCGACACGGGGAATGACACTACGACACGGGGAATGACACTACGACACGGGGAATGACACTGCGACACGGGGAATGACAGTGCGACACGGGGAATGACAGTGCGACACGGAGAATGACACTACAACACTGAGAATGACACTACGACATGGGGAATGACACTGCGATATGAAGAATGACACTGCGACACGGGGAATGACACTGCGACACGAGGAACGACACTGCGATATGAAGAATGACGCTGCGGCGCGGGGAATGACACTGCGATATGAAGAATGACGCTGCGGCACGGGGAATGACACTGCGACATGAGGAACGACACTGCGATATGAAGAATGATGCTGCGGCACGGGGAATGACACTGCGACAGGGGAATGACACTGCGACATGAAGAATGATACTGCGACACGGGGAATGACCCTGCGACATGGAGAATGACGCGGCGACACGGAGAATGACACTACGACATGGGGAATTACACTGTGACACGGAGAATGACACTACAACACGGGGAATGAAACTGTGACACGGTGAATGATACTACGACACGGGGAATGACACTACGACACGGAGAATGACACTACGACATGGGGAATGACATTGCGACACGGAGAATGATACTGCGACACGGGGAATGACACGGCGACACGGGGAATGACACTACGACACGGAGAATGATACTGCGACACGGGGAATGACACTGCGACACGGAGAATGACACTGCGACAATCGGAATGACACTCACACAGAGAATGACACTGCGACACGGGGAGTGACACTGCGACATGAGGAGTGACACTGTCACACGGAGAATGACACTGCCACACAGAGAATGACACTGTCACACGGGGAATGACCAAGCGACACGGGGAATGACACTGCGACACGGAAAATGACGCTGCGACATGGGGAATGACGTTGCGACACGGAGAATGATACTGCAACACGGGGAATGACACGGCGACACGGGGAATGACACTACGACACGGAGAATGATACTGCGACACGGGGAATGACACTGCGACACGGAGAATGACACTGCGACAATCGGAATGACACTCACACAGAGAATGACACTGCGACACGGGGAGTGACACTGCGACATGAGGAGTGACACTGTCACACGGAGAATGACACTGCCACACAGAGAATGACACTGTCACACGGGGAATGACCAAGCGACACGGGGATTGACACTGCGACACGGAAAATGACGCTGCGACACGGAGAATGATGCTGCGACATGGAGAATGACGCTTTCACACAGAGAATGACGCTGCGACACGGAGAATAATAGTGACACGGAGAATGACGCTGCAACACGGAGAATGACGTTGCAACACGGAGAATGACGCTGCGACATGGAGAATGACAGAGTGACACGGAGAATGACAGAGTGACAGGGAGAATGACGCTGCGACACGGAGAATGACAGAGTGACAAGGAGAATGACACTTTCACATGGAGAATGACACAGCGACACGGACAATGACGCTGCGACACGGAAAGTGACGCTGCGACACGGAGAATGAAGGTGTGACATGGAGAACTACACTGTGACACGGGGAATGACGCTGTGACACGGAGAATGACACTACGACACGGGGAATGACACTGCGACACGGGGAATGACAGTGCGACACGGAGAATGACACTACAACACTGAGAATGATACTGCGACACGGGGAATGAAACCGCTGCACGGAGAATGACACGGCGACATGGGGAACGCCAGTACGACATGGGGAATGAAACTGCGACACGGGGAATGACGCTGCGAGACGAGGAATGACACTGCGGCACAGGGAATGACACTGCGGCACGGAGAATGACGCTGCGATACGGGGAACGACGCTGCGACACGGGGAATGACGCTGCGACACGGGGAATGACGCTGCGACACGAGGAATGACACTGCGACATGAGGAATGACACTGCGACATGGGGAATGACACTGAGGGACAGGGAACGACGCTGCGACACGGGGAATGACACTGCGACACCGGGAATGACACTGCGGCACAGAGAATGACACTGCGGCATGCAGAATGACGCTGCGACATGAGGAATGACACTGCGACACGGAGAATGACACTGCGACATGAGGAATGACGCTGCGACACGAGGAATGACACTGTGACACGGGGAATGACGCTGCGACACGGAGAATGACACTGCGACACGTGGAATGACGCTGTGACACAGAGAACGACGCTGCGGCATGGGGAACGACACTGCGACACGGAGAATGACACTGCGACACGGGAAATGACACTGCGACACGTGGGATGACGCTGCGACACAGAGAATGACACTGCGACACGGAGAATGACACTGCGACACGGGAAATGACACTGTGACACGGGGAATGACACTGCGACATGAAGAGTGACGCGGCGACACGGAGAATGACACTACGACACGGGGAATGATACTGTGACACGGGGAGTGACACAACGACACGGGGAATGACACTGCGACACGGGGAATGACACTGCGACACGGAGAATGACACTACGACACGGATAATGACACTGCAACACGGGGAATGACACTGCGACACGGGGAATGACACTGCGACATGGGGAAGGACACTGCGACACGGAGAATGACACTGCGACACGGGGAATGACACTGCCACACGGGGAATGACACTGAGACACGGGGAATGAAACTGCGACACGGGGAATGACATTGCGACGTGTGGAATGACACTGCGACACGGGGAATGACAGTGCAACATGGAGAATGACACTGCGACACGGGGAATGACACTGTGACATGAAGAATGACGGTGCGGCATGGAGAATGACACTGCGACACGGGGAATGACACTGCGACATGGGAAATGACACTGCGACACGGAGAATGACACTACAACACGGGGAATGACACTGCAACACGGGGAATGACACTGCGACATGAAGAATGACGCGGTGACATGGAGAGTCACACTACGACACGGAGAATGACACTGTGACACGGAGAATGACACTACGACTCGGGGAATGACACTGCGACAGGGGGAATGACACTGCGACACGGGGAATGACACAGCGACACAGAGAATGACACTGCGACACAGAGAATGACACTGCGGCACAGGGAATGACACTGACACGGGGAATGACACTGTGACACGGGGAACGACACTGCGACACGGGGAATGACACTACGACTCGGGGAATGACACTGTGATAGGCAGCAGGACACAGACAGGCAGAATGAAACTGCGATATGGAGACGGACACTACGACATAGAGAATGACATGGCAACACATGAGAATGACACTACGACACAGGGAATGACACCGCGATGCGAGGAATGACACTGTGACACGGGGAATGACGCTGCGACACGAGAATGACACTGTGACACGGGGAATGACACTGTGACACGGAGAATGATACTGCGACACGGGGAATGACACTACGACACGGAGAATTACACTACGACACGGGGAATGGCACTACGACACGGAGAATGATACTGCGACAGGGGAATGACACTGCGACATGAAAAATGACACTGCGACACGGAGAATGACACCGCGATGCGAGGAATGACACTGTGACACGGAGAATGACACTGCGACACGGGGAATGACACTGTGACACGGGGAATGACACTACGACACGGGGAATGACACTACGACACGGGGAATGACACGGCGACACGGGGAATGATACTGCGACACGGAGAATGATACTGCGACACGGAGAATGATACTGCGACAGGGGAATGACACTGCGACATGAAAAATGACACTGTGACATGGAGAATGACACTGCGACACGGGGAATGACACTGCGACATGGGGAATGACACTACGACACGGGGAATGACAGTGCGACACGGAGAATGACACTACAACACTGAGAATGATACTGCGACACGGGGAATGACACTGCGACATGGGGAACGACACCGCTGCACGGAGAATGACACGGCGACATGGGGAACGCCAGTACGACATGGGGAATGAAACTGCGACACGGGGAATGACGCTGCGAGACGAGGAATGACACTGCGGCACAGGGAATGACACTGCGGCACGGAGAATGACGCTGCGATACGGGGAACGACGCTGCGACACGGGGAATGACGCTGCGGCACGGAGAATGACGCTGCAATACGGGGAACGACGCTGCGACACGGGGAATGACGCTGCGACACGAGGAATGACACTGCGACATGAGGAATGACACTGCGACATGAGGAATGACACTGCGACATGGGGAATGACACTGAGGGACAGGGAACGACGCTGCGACACGGGGAATGACACTGCGACACCGGGAATGACACTGCGGCACAGAGAATGACACTGCGGCATGCGGAATGACGCTGCGACATGAGGAATGACACTGCGACACGGAGAATGAAACTGCGACATGCGGAATGACGCTGCAACACGAGGAATGACACTGTGACACGGGGAATGACGCTGCGACACGGAGAATGACACTGCGACACGTGGAATGACGCTGTGACACAGAGAACGACGCTGCGGCATGGGGAACGACACTGCGACACGGAGAATGACACTGCGACACGGGGAATGACACTGCGACATGTGGAATGACGCTGCGACACAGACAATGACACTGCGACACGGAGAATGACACTGCGACACGGGAAATGACACTGCGACACGGGGAATGACATTGCGACACGGAGAATGACACTGCGACACGGGGAATGACACTGCGACATGAAGTGTGACGCGGCGACACGGAGAATGACACTACGACATGGGGAATGACACTGTGACACGGGGAGTGACACAACGACACGGGGAATGACACTGCGACACGGGGAATGACACTGCGACACGGAGAATGACACTACGACACGGATAATGACACTGCAACACGGGGAATGACACTGCGACACGGGGAATGACACTGCGACATGGGGAAGGACACTGCGACACGGAGAATGACACTGCGACACGGGGAATGACACTGCGACAGGGGAATGACACTGCGACATGGAGAATGACACTATGACACGGGGAATGACACTGTGACACGGAGAATGACACTACGACACGGAAAAATGACACTGTGACACGGGGAATGACACTGCGACACGGAAAAATGACACTGTGACACGGGGAATGACACTATGACACGGAGAATGACACTACGACACGGGGAATGACACTACGACACGGAGAATGATACTGCGACATGGGGAATGACACTGCGACACGGGGAATGACACTACGACACGGAGAATGATACTGCGATACAGGGTATGACACTGCGACATGGAGAATGACACTGCGACACGGAAAAATGATACTGCAACACGGGGAACGACACTGCGACATGAAGAATAACGCTGCGACACGCGGAATGACGCTGTGACACGGAGAATGACACAGCGACACGGGGAATGACACTGCCACACGGGGAATGACACTGAGACACGGGGAATGAAACTGCGACACGGGGAATGACATTGCGACATGTGGAATGACACTGCGACACGGGGAATGACAGTGCAACATGGAGAATGACATTGCGACACGGGGAATGACACTGTGACATGAAGAATGACGGTGCGGCACGGAGAATGACACTGCGACACGGGGAATGACACTGCGACACGGAGAATGACACTGCGACACGGGGAATGACACTGCGACATGAAGAATGAGGCGGCGACACGGAGAATGACACTACGACACGGGGAATGACACTGCGACACGGGGAATGACACTGCGACATGAAGAATGACGCGGCGACACGGATGATACTACGACACAGGGAATGACAGTGCGACACGGAGAATGACACTGCGACACGGGGAATTACACTACGACACGGGGAATGACACTGCGACACGGGGAATGACACTGCGACATGAAGAATGACGCGGCGACACGGAGAATGACACTACGACACCGGGAATGACACTGCGGCACAGAGAATGACACTGCGGCACAGAGAATGAAACTGCGGCATGCGGAATGACGCTGCGACATGAGGAATGACACTGCGACACGGAGAATGACACTGCGGCATGCGGAATGACACTGCGGCATGCGGAATGACGCTGCGACATGAGGAATGACACTGCGACATGGAGAATGACACTGCGGCATGCGGAATGACGCTGCGACACGAGGAATGTCACTGTGACACGGAGAATGACACTGCGACACGGGGAATGACACTGCGACACGGGGAGTGACACTGCGACACGGGGAGTGACACAGCGACACGGAGAATGACATAGCGACAGGAAGAATGACACAGCAACACAGGGAACGACACTGTGACACGGGGAGTGACGCTGCGACACGGGGAATGAGACTGCGACAAAGGGAACGATGCTGCGACACGGGGAGTGAAACTACGCCACGGAGAATGACACTGCGACACAGAAAAATGACACTGCAACACGGAGAATGACACTACGACACGGGGAATGACACTACGACACGGAGAATGACACTACGACATGGAGAATGATACTGTGACACGGGGAAGGACGCTGCGACACGCCGAATGACACTGCAACACGGAGAATGACACTACAACACGCAGAATGATACTGCGACACGGGGAATGACACCGCAACATGAAGAATGACGCTGCGGCACAGATAAATGACACTACGACAAGGAGAATGACACTGCGACACGGGAAGGACACTGCGACACGGGGAATGATACTGCGACACGGGGAACGACACTGCGATACGGGGAATGACACTGCGACACGGAGAATGACACTGCGACACGGGGAGTGACACTGCGATACGGGGAATGACACTGCGACACGGAGAATGACACTACGACACGGAGAATGATGCTGCGACACGGGGAACGACACTGCGATACGGGGAATGACACTGCGACACGGAGAATGACACTGCGACACGGGGAGTGACGCTGCGACACGGGGAGTGACGCTGCGACACTGAGAATGACACTGCGACACGGGGAATGACGCTGCGACACGGGGAACGACACTGCGATATGAAGAATGACACTGCGACACGGGGAATGACATGCAACACGGGGAATGACACTGCGACACGGAGAATGACACTGTGATACGGGGAATGACAGTGCGACAGGGGAATGACACTGCAACATGAAAAATGACACTGCGACATGGAGAATGACACTATGACACGGGGAATGACACTGTGACACGGGGAATGACACTGCGACACGGAAAAATGACACTGTGACACGGGGAATGACACTACGACACGGAGAATGACACTACGACACGGGGAATGACACTACGACACGGGGAATGATACTGCGACATGGGGAATGACACTGCGACACGGGGAATGACACTACGACACGGAGAATGATACTGCGATACAGGGTATGACACTGCGACATGGAGAATGACACTGCGACACGGAAAAATGATACTGCAACACGGGGAACGACACTGCGACATGAAGAATAACGCTGCGACACGGGGAATGACGCTGTGACACGGGGAATGACACAGCAACACGGGGAATGACACTGCCACACGGGGAATGACACTGCGACACGGGGAATGAAACTGCGACATGGGGAATGACACTACGACACGGGGAATGACACTGCGACACGGGAATGACACTGTGACACGGGGAATGACAGTGCGACACGGAGAATGACACTACAACACTGAGAATGATACTGCGACACGGGGAATGACACTGCGACATGGGGAACGACAGCGCTGCACGGAGAATGACACGGCGACATGGGGAACGCCAGTACGACATGGGGAATGAAACTGCGACACGGGGAATGACACTGCGACACGGGGAATGACACTGCGACACGGGGAATGACACTGCGACACGGGGAATGACAGTGCGGCGGGGGAATGACACGACGACTCAGGGAATGACACCGCGACTGGGGAATGACGCTGCGACACGAGGAATGACACTGCGACATGAGGAATGACACTGCGACATGAGGAATGACACTGCGACATGGGGAATGACACTGAGGGACAGGGAACGACGCCGCGACACGGGGAATGACACTGCGACACCGGGAATGACACTGCGGCACAGAGAATGACACTGCGGCATGCGGAATGACGCTGCGACATGAGGAATGACACTGCGACACGGAGAATGAAACTGCGACATGCGGAATGACGCTGCAACACGAGGAATGACACTGTGACACGGGGAATGACGCTGCGACACGGAGAATGACACTGCGACACGTGGAATGACGCTGTGACACAGAGAACGACGCTGCGGCATGGGGAACGACACTGCGACACGGAGAATGACACTGCGACACGGGGAATGACACTGCGACATGTGGAATGACGCTGCGACACAGAGAATGACACTGCGACACGGAGAACGACACTGCGACACGGGAAATGACACTGCGACACGGGGAATGACATTGCGACACGGAGAATGACACTGCGACACGGGGAATGACACTGCGACATGAAGAGTGACGCGGCGACACGGAGAATGACACTACGACACGGGGAATGACACTGTGACACGGGGAGTGACACAACGACACGGGGAATGACACTGCGACACGGGGAATGACACTGCGACACGGAGAATGACACTACGACACGGATAATGACACTGCAACACGGGGAATGACACTGCGACACGGAGAATGACACTGCGACACGGGGAATGACACTGCGACAGGGAATGACACTGCAACATGAAAAATGACACTGCGACATGGAGAATGACACTATGACACGGGGAATGACACTGTGACACGGAGAATGACACTACGACACGGAAAAATGACACTGTGACACGGGGAATGACACTGCGACACGGAAAAATGACACTGTGACACGGGGAATGACACTACGACACGGAGAATGACACTACGACACGGGGAATGATACTGCGACATGGGGAATGACACTGCGACACGGGGAATGACACTACGACACGGAGAATGATACTGCGATACAGGGTATGACACTGCGACATGGAGAATGACACTGCGACACGGAAAAATGATACTGCAACACGGGGAACGACACTGCGACATGAAGAATAACGCTGCGACACGTGGAATGACGCTGTGACACGGAGAATGACACAGCGACACGGGGAATGACACTGCCACACGGGGAATGACACTGAGACACGGGGAATGAAACTGCGACACGGGGAATGACATTGCGACATGTGGAATGACACTGCGACACGGGGAATGACAGTGCAACATAGAGAATGACATTGCGACACGGGGAATGACACTGTGACATGAAGAATGACGGTGCGGCACGGAGAATGACACTGCGACACGGGGAATGACACTGCGACATGGGAAATGACACTGCGACACGGAGAATGACACTACAACACGGGGAATGACACTGCGACACGGAGAATGACACTACAACACGGGGAATGACACTGCGACACGGGGAATGACACTGCGACATGAAGAATGACGCGGTGACATGGAGAGTCACACTACGACACGGGGAATGACACTGTGACACGGAGAATGACACTACGACTTGGGGAATGACACTGCGACGGGGGAATGACACTGCGACACGGGGAATGACACAGCGACACAGAGAATGACACTGCGACACAGAGAATGACACTGCGGCACAGGGAATGACACTGACACGGGGAATGACACTGTGACACGGGGAACGACACTGCGACACGGGGAATGACACTACGACTCGGGGAATGACACTGTGATAGGCAGCAGGACACAGACAGGCAGAATGAAACTGCAATATGGAGACGGACACTACGACATAGAGAATGACATGGCAACACAGGAGAATGACACTACGACACAGGGAATGACACCGCGATGCGAGGAATGACACTGTGACACGGGGAATGACGCTGCGACAGGAGGAATGACACTGCGGCACGGGAAATGACACTGCGACACGGGGAATGACACTGCGACAGGGGGAACGACACTGCGACACGGGGAATGACACTGCGACACGGGGAATGACACTGCGACACGGGGAATGACACTGCGACAGGGGGAACGACACTGCGACACGGGGAATGACACTGCGACACGGAGAATGACACTGCGACACGGAGAATGACACTGCGACACGGGGAATGACACTGCGACACGGGGAATGACACTGCGACACGGAGAATGACACTGCGACACGGGGAATGACACTGCGACAGGGGGAACGACACTGCGACACGGGGAATGACACTGCGACACGGGGAACGACACTGCGACACGGGGAATGACACTGCGACACGGAGAATGACACTGCGACACGGGGAATGACACTGCAACACGGGGAACGACACTGCGGCACGCGGAATGACACTGCGACACGGGGAATGACACTGCGACGCGGGGAACGACACTGTGACATGGAGAATGACACTGTGGCACGGGGAAAGAAAGTGTGACATGGAAACTGAAAGTGTGACACACGGAATAACGCTGCGACACGGGGAACGACACTGCGACACGGAAAAATGACACTGCGACACGGAGAATGACACTACGACACGGAGAATGATACTGCGACACGGGGAATGACACCGCGACACGGAGAATGACACTGCGACACGGAAAAATGACACTGCGACACAGAGAATGACACTACGACACGGAGAATGACACAACACGGGGAATGATACTGCAACACGGGGAACGACAGTGACACTGAGAATGACACTGCGACACGGAGAATGACACTGCGACGCGGGGAACGACACTGCGACACGGGGAACGACACTGCGACACGGGGAACGACACTGTGGCACGGAGAATGACACTGCGACACGGAGAATGACACTGTGGCACGGGGAAAGAAAGTGTGACATGGAAACTGAAAGTGTGACACACGGAATAACGCTGCGACACGGGGAACGACACTGCGACATGGAAAAATGACACTGCGACACGGAGAATGACACTACGACACGGAGAATGATACTGCGACACGGGGAATGACACCGCGACACGGAGAATGACACTGCGACACGGAAAAATGACACTGCGACACAGAGAATGACACTACGACACGGAGAATGATACTGCAACACGGGGAATGACACTACGACACGGAGAATGACACTACGACACGGAGAATGACACTGCAACACGGGGAACGACAGTGACACTGAGAATGACACTGTGACACGGAGAATGACACTGCGACATGGAGAATGACACTGCGACACGGGGAATGACACTACGACACGGGGAATGACACTACGACACGGAGAATGACACTACGACACGGAGAATGACACTGCAACACGGGGAACGACAGTGACACTGAGAATGACACTGCGACACGGAGAATGACACTGCGACATGGAGAATGACACTGCGACACGGGGAATGACACTACGACACGGGGAATGACACTACGACACGGAAAATGACACTACGACACGGAGAATGACACTACGACACGGGGAATGGCACTACGACACGGAGAATGATACTGCGACAGGGGAATGACACTGCGACATGAAAAATGACACTGCGACACGGGGAATGACACTACGACACGGGGAATGACACTACGACACGGGGAATGACAGTGCGACACGGAGAATGACACTACAACACTGAGAATGATACTGCGACAAGGGGAATGACACTGCGACATGGGGAACGACACCGCTGCACGGAGAATGACACGGCGACATGGGGAACGCCAGTACGACATGGGGAATGAAACTGCGACACGGGGAATGACGCTGCGAGACGAGGAATGACACTGCGGCACAGGGAATGACACTGCGGCACGGAGAATGACGCTGCGATACGGGGAACGACGCTGCGACACGGGGAATGACGCTGCGGCACGGAGAATGACGCTGCAATACGGGGAACGACGCTGCGACACGGGGAATGACGCTGCGACACGGGGAATGACGCTGCGACACGAGGAATGACACTGCGACATGAGGAATGACACTGCGACACGGGGAATGACACTGCGGCACAGAGAATGACACTGCGGCATGCAGAATGACGCTGCGACATGAGGAATGACACTGCGACACGGAGAATGACACTGCGACATGCGGAATGATGCTGCGACACGAGGAATGACACTGTGACACGGGGAATGACGCTGCGACACGGAGAATGACACTGCGACACGTGGAATGACGCTGTGACACAGAGAACGACGCTGCGGCATGGGGAACGACACTGCGACACGGAGAATGACACTGCGACATGGGAAATGACACTGCGACACGTGGAATGACGCTGCAACACAGAGAATGACACTGCGACACGGAGAATGACACTGCGACACGGGAAATGACACTGCGACACGGGGAATGACATTGCGACACGGAGAATGACACTGCGACACGGGGAATGACACTGCGACATGAAGAGTGACGCGGCGACACGGAGAATGACACTACGACACGGGGAATGACACTGTGACACGGGGAGTGACACAACGACACGGGGAATGACACTGCGACACGGGGAATGACACTGCGACACGGGGAATGACACTGCGACGCGGGGAACGACACTGTGACACGGAGAATGACACTGTGGCACGGGGAATGACACTGCGACATGGAAACTGAAAGTGTGACACACGGAATAACGCTGCGACACGGGGAACGACACTGCGACACGGAAAAATGACACTGCGACACGGAGAATGATACTGCGACACGGGGAATGACACCGCGACACGGAGAATGACACTACGACATGGAGAATGATACTGTGACACGGGGAAGGACGCTGCGACACGCCGAATGACACTGCAACACGGAGAATGACACTACAACACGCAGAATGATACTGCGACACGGGGAATGACACCGCAACATGAAGAATGACGCTGCGGCACAGATAAATGACACTACGACAAGGAGAATGACACTGCGACACGGGGAAGGACACTGCGACACGGGGAATGATACTGCGACACGGGGAACGACACTGCGATACGGGGAATGACACTGCGACACGGAGAATGACACTGCGACACGGGGAGTGACACTGCGATACGGGGAATGACACTGCGACACGGAGAATGACACTACGACACGGAGAATGATGCTGCGACACGGGGAACGACACTGCGATACGGGGAATGACACTGCGACACGGAGAATGACACTGCGACACGGGGAGTGACGCTGCGACACGGGGAGTGACGCTGCGACACTGAGAATGACACTGCGACACGGGGAATGACGCTGCGATATGAAGAATGACACTGCGACACGGGGAATGACATGCAACACGGGGAATGACACTGCGACACGGAGAATGACACTGCGACACGGGGAATGACAGTGCGACAGGGGAATGACACTGCAACATGAAAAATGACACTGCGACATGGAGAATGACACTATGACACGGGGAATGACACTGTGACACGGAGAATGACACTACGACACGGAGAATGACACTGCGACACGGGGAATGACACTACGACACGGAGAATGATACTGCGATACAGGGTATGACACTGCGACATGGAGAATGACACTGCGACACGGAAAAATGATACTGCAACACGGGGAACGACACTGCGACATGAAGAATAACGCTGCGACACGGGGAATGACGCTGTGACACGGAGAATGACACAGCGACACGGGGAATGACACTGCCACACGGGGAATGACACTGAGACACGGGGAATGAAACTGCGACACGGGGAATGACATTGCGACATGTGGAATGACACTGCGACACGGGGAATGACAGTGCAACATGGAGAATGACATTGCGACACGGGGAATGACACTGTGACATGAAGAATGACGGTGCGGCACGGAGAATGACACTGCGACATGGGAAATGACACTGCGACACGGAGAATGACACTACGACATGAAGAATGACGCGGTGACATGGAGAGTCACACTACGACACGGGGAATGACACTGTGACACGGAGAATGACACTACGACTCGGGGAATGACACTGCGACAGGGGGAATGACACTACGACACGGGGAATGACACAGCGACACAGAGAATGACACTGCGACACAGAGAATGACACTGCGACACAGAGAATGACACTGCGGCACAGGGAATGACACTGACACGGGGAATGACACTGTGACACGGGGAACGACACTGCGACACGGGGAATGACACTACGACTCGGGGAATGACACTGTGATAGGCAGCAGGACACAGACAGGCAGAATGAAACTGCGATATGGAGACGGACACTACGACATAGAGAATGACATGGCAACACAGGAAAATGACACTACGACACAGGGAATGACACCGCGATGCGAGGAATGACACTGTGACACGGGGAATGACGCTGCGACAGGAGGAATGACACTGCGGCACGGGGAATGACACTGCGACACGGGGAATGACACTGCGACAGGGGGAATGACACTGCGACACGGGGAATGACACTGCGACACGGGGAACGACACTGCGACAGGGGGAATGACACTGCGACACGGGGAATGACACTGCGACACGGGGAACGACACTGCGACACGGGGAATGACACTGCGACACGGAGAATGACACTGCGACACGGGGAATGACACTGCAACACGGGGAACGACACTGCGGCACGGGGAATGACACTGCGACACGGGGAATGACACTGCGACGCGGGGAACGACACTGTGACACGGAGAATGACACTGTGGCACGGGGAAAGAAAGTGTGACATGGAAACTGAAAGTGTGACACACGGAATAACGCTGCGACACGGGGAACGACACTGCGACACGGAAAAATGACACTGCGACACGGAGAATGACACTACGACACGGAGAATGATACTGCGACACGGGGAACGACACTGCGACACGGAAAAATGACACTGCGACACGGAGAATGACACTACGACACGGAGAATGATACTGCGACACGGGGAATGACACCGCGACACGGAGAATGACACTGCGACACGGAAAAATGACACTGCGACACAGAGAATGACACTACGACACGGAGAATGACACGACACGGGGAATGATACTGCAACACGGGGAACGACAGTGACACTGAGAATGACACTGCGACACGGAGAATGACACTGCGACACAGGGAACGACACTGCGACATGGGGAATGACACTGCGACACGGGGAACGACACTGTGGCACGGAGAATGACACTGCGACACAGGGAACGACGCTGAGACACGGGGAATGCCACTGCGACACGGGGAATGACACTGCGACACGGGGAACGACACTGCGACACGGAAAAATGACACTGCGACACGGAGAATGACACTACGACACGGAGAATGATACTGCGACACGGGGAATGACACCGCGACACGGAGAATGACACTGCGACACGGAAAAATGACACTGCGACACAGAGAATGACACTACGACACGGAGAATGACACGACACGGGGAATGATACTGCAACACGGGGAACGACAGTGACACTGAGAATGACACTGCGACACGGAGAATGACACTGCGACACAGGGAACGACACTGCGACATGGGGAATGACACTGCGACACGGGGAACGACACTGTGGCACGGAGAATGACACTGCGACACAGGGAACGACGCTGAGACACGGGGAATGCCACTGCGACACGGGGAATGACACTGCGACACGGGGAGTGACACAGCGACACGGGGAGTGACACAGCGACACGGAGAATGACATAGCGACAGGAAGAATGACACAGCGACACAGGGAACGACACTGTGACACGGGGAGTGACGCTGCGACACAGGGAATGAGACTGCGACAAAGGGAACGATGCTGCGACACGGGGAGTGAAACTACGCCACGGAGAATGACACTGCGACACAGAAAAATGACACTGCAACACGGAGAATGACACTACGACACGGGGAATGACACTACGACACGGAGAATGACACTACGACATGGAGAATGATACTGTGACACGGGGAAGGACGCTGCGACACGCCGAATGACACTGCAACATGGAGAATGACACTACAACACGCAGAATGATACTGCGACACGGGGAATGACACCGCAACATGAAGAATGACGCTGCGGCACAGATAAATGACACTACGACAAGGAGAATGACACTGCGACACGGGGAAGGACACTGCGACACGGGGAATGATGCTGCGACACGGGGAACGACACTGCGATACGGGGAATGACACTGCGACACGGAGAATGACACTGCGACACGGGGAGTGACGCTGCGACACGGGGAGTGACGCTGCGACACGGGGAGTGACGCTGCGACACTGAGAATGACACTGCGACACGGGGAATGACGCTGCGACACGGGGAACGACACTGCGATATGAAGAATGACACTGCGACACGGGGAATGACATGCAACACGGGGAATGACACTGCGACACAGGGCGTGACACTGCGACACGGGGAGTGACGCTGCGACACTGAGAATGACACTGCGACACGGGGAACGACACTGCGACACGGAGAATGACACTGTGGCACGGGGAAAGAAAGTGTGACATGGAAACTGAAAGTGTGACACACGGAATAACGCTGCGACACGGGGAACGACACTGCGACATGGAAAAATGACACTGCGACACGGAGAATGACACTACGACACGGAGAATGATACTGCGACACGGGGAATGACACCGCGACACGGAGAATGACACTGCGACACGGAAAATGACACTGCGACACAGAGAATGACACTACGACACGGAGAATGAAACTGCAACACGGGGAATGACACTACGACACGGAGAATGACACTACGACACGGAGAATGACACTGCAACACGGGGAACGACAGTGACACTGAGAATGACACTGCGACACGGAGAATGACACTGCGACACAGGGAACGACACGGCGACATGGGGAATGACACTACGACACGGAGAATGATACTGCGACACGGGGAATGACACTACGACACGGGGAATGGCACTATGACACGGAGAATGATACTGTGACAGGGGAATGACACTGCGACATGAAAAATGACACTGCGACATGGAGAATGACACTGCGACATGGGGAATGACACTACGACACGGAGAATGATACTGCGACACGGGGAATGACACTACGACACGGAGAATGACACTACGACACGGGGAATGGCACTACGACACGGAGAATGATACTGTGACAGGGAATGACACTGCGACATGAAAAATGACACTACGACACGGAGAATGATACTGCGACACGGGGAATGACACTGCGACACGGGGAATGACACTACGACACGGGGAATGACACTGCGACACGGGGAATGACACTGCGACAAGGGGAATGACAGTGCGACACGGAGAATGACACCGCTGCACGGAGAATGACACGGCGACATGGGGAACGCCAGTACGACATGGGGAATGACACTACGACACGGAGAATGACACTACAACACTGAGAATGATACTGCGACATGGGGAACGACACCGCTGCACGGAGAATGACACGGCGACATGGGGAACGCCAGTACGACATGGGGAATGACACTACGACACGGAGAATGACACTACAACACTGAGAATGATACTGCGACATGGGGAACGACACCGCTGCACGGAGAATGACACGGCGACACGGGGAATGACGCTGCGAGACGAGGAATGACACTGCGGCACAGGGAATGACACTGCGGCACGGAGAATGACGCTGCGATACGGGGAACGACGCTGCGACACGGGGAATGACGCTGCGGCACGGAGAATGACGCTGCAATACGGGGAACGACGCTGCGACACGGGGAATGACGCTGCGACACGAGGAATGACACTGCGACATGGGGAATGACACTGAGGGACAGGGAACGACGCTGCGACATGGGGAATGACACTGCGACACCGGGAATGAAACTGCGGCACAGAGAATGACACTGCGGCATGCAGAATGACGCTGCGACATGAGGAATGACACTGCGACACGGAGAATGACACTGCGACATGCGGAATGACGCTGCGACACGAGGAATGACACTGTGACACGGGGAATGACGCTGCGACACGGAGAATGACACTGCGACACGTGGAATGACGCTGTGACACAGAGAACGACGCTGCGGCATGGGGAACGACACTGCGACACGGAGAATGACACTGCGACACGGGAAATGACACTGCGACACGTGGAATGACGCTGCGACACAGAGAATGACACTGCGACACGGAGAATGACACTGCGACACGGAAATGACACTGCGACACGGGGAATGACATTGCGACACGGAGAATGACACTGCGACACGGGGAATGACACTGCGACATGAAGAGTGACGCGGCGACACGGAGAATGACACAACGACACGGGGAATGACACTGCGACACGGGGAGTGACACTGCGACACGGGGAACGACACTGTGACACGGAGAATGACACTGTGGCACGGGGAATGACACTGCGACATGGAAACTGAAAGTGTGACACACGGAATAACGCTGCGACACGGGGAACGACACTGCGACACGGAAAAATGACACTGCGACACGGAGAATGATACTGCGACACGGGGAATGACACCGCGACACGGAGAATGACACTACGACATGGAGAATGATACTGTGACACGGGGAAGGACGCTGCGACACGCCGAATGACACTGCAACACGGAGAATGACACTACAACACGCAGAATGATACTGCGACACGGGGAATGACACCGCAACATGAAGAATGACGCTGCGGCACAGATAAATGACACTACGACAAGGAGAATGACACTGCGACACGGGGAAGGACACAGCGACACGGGGAATGATACTGCGACACGGGGAACGACACTGCGATACGGGGAATGACACTGCGACACGGAGAATGACACTGCGACACGGGGAGTGACACTGCGATACGGGGAATGACACTGCGACACGGAGAATGACACTACGACACGGAGAATGATGCTGCGACACGGGGAACGACACTGCGATACGGGGAATGACACTGCGACACGGAGAATGACACTGCGACACGGGGAGTGACGCTGCGACACGGGGAGTGACGCTGCGACACTGAGAATGACACTGCGACACGGGGAATGACGCTGCGACACGGGGAACGACACTGCGATATGAAGAATGACACTGCGACACGGGGAATGACAGTGCGACAGGGGAATGACACTGCAACATGAAAAATGACACTGCGACATGGAGAATGACACTATGACACGGGGAATGACACTGTGACATGGGAAATGACACTGCGACACGGAGAATGACACTACAACACGGGGAATGACACTGCAACACGGGGAATGACACTGCGACATGAAGAATGACGCGGTGACATGGAGAGTCACACTACGACACGGGGAATGACACTGTGACACGGAGAATGACACTACGACTCGGGGAATGACACTGCGACACGGGGAATGACACTGCGACACGGGGAATGACACAGCGACACAGAGAATGACACTGCGACACAGAGAATGACACTGCGGCACAGGGAATGACACTGCGACACAGAGAATGACACTGCGGCACAGGGAATGACACTGACACGGGGAATGACACTGTGACACGGGGAACGACACTGCGACACGGGGAATGACACTACGACTCGGGGAATGACACTGTGATAGGCAGCAGGACACAGACAGGCAGAATGAAACTGCGATATGGAGACGGACACTACGACATAGAGAATGACATGGCAACACAGGAGAATGACACTACGACACGGGGAATGACACCGCGATGCGAGGAATGACACTGTGACACGGGGAATGACGCTGCGACAGGAGGAATGACACTGCGGCACGGGGAATGACACTGCGACACGGGGAATGACACTGCGACACGGGGAACGACACTGCGACACGGAAAAATGACACTGCGACACGGAGAATGACACTACGACACGGAGAATGATACTGCGACACGGGGAATGACACCGCGACACGGAGAATGACACTGCGACACGGAAAAATGACACTGCGACACAGAGAATGACACTACGACACGGAGAATGACACGACACGGGGAATGATACTGCAACACGGGGAACGACAGTGACACTGAGAATGACACTGCGACACGGAGAATGACACTGTGGCACGGAGAATGACACTGCGACATGGGGAATGACACTGCGACACAGGGAGTGACACTGCGACACGGGGAGTGACGCTGCGACACTGAGAATGACACTGCGACACGGGGAATGACACTGCGACACGGGGAACGACACTGCGACACGGAGAATGACACTGTGGCACGGGGAAAGAAAGTGTGACATGGAAACTGAAAGTGTGACACACGGAATAACGCTGCGACACGGGGAACGACACTGCGACATGGAAAAATGACACTGCGACACGGAGAATGACACTACGACACGGAGAATGATACTGCGACACGGGGAATGACACCGCGACACGGAGAATGACACTGCGACACGGAGAATGATACTGCAACACGGGGAATGACACTGCAACACGGGGAATGACACTACGACACGGAGAATGACACTACGACACGGAGAATGATACTGCAACACGGGGAACGACACTGCAACATGAAAAATGACACTGCGACATGGAGAATGACACTATGACACGGGGAATGACACTGTGACACGGAGAATGACACTACGACACGGAAAAATGACACTGTGACACGGGGAATGACACTGCGACACGGAAAAATGACACTGTGACACGGGGAATGACACTACGACACGGAGAATGACACTACGACACGGGGAATGACACTACGACACGGGGAATGATACTGCGACATGGGGAATGACACTGCGACACGGGGAATGACACTACGACACGGAGAATGACACTACGACACGGAGAATGATACTGCAACACGGGGAATGACACTGCAACACGGGGAATGACACTACGACACGGAGAATGACACTACGACACGGAGAATGATACTGCAACACGGGGAACGACACTGCAACATGAAAAATGACACTGCGACATGGAGAATGACACTATGACACGGGGAATGACACTGTGACACGGAGAATGACACTACGACACGGAAAAATGACACTGTGACACGGGGAATGACACTGCGACACGGAAAAATGACACTGTGACACGGGGAATGACACTACGACACGGAGAATGACACTACGACACGGGGAATGACACTACGACACGGGGAATGATACTGCGACATGGGGAATGACACTGCGACACGGGGAATGACACTACGACACGGAGAATGATACTGCGATACAGGGTATGACACTGCGACATGGAGAATGACACTGCGACACGGAAAAATGATACTGCAACACGGGGAACGACACTGCGACATGAAGAATAACGCTGCGACACGCGGAATGACGCTGTGACACGGAGAATGACACAGCGACACGGGGAATGACACTGCCACACGGGGAATGACACTGAGACACGGGGAATGAAACTGCGACACGGGGAATGACATTGCGACATGTGGAATGACACTGCGACACGGGGAATGACAGTGCAACATGGAGAATGACATTGCGACACGGGGAATGACACTGTGACATGAAGAATGACGGTGCGGCACGGAGAATGACACTGCGACACGGGGAATGACACTGCGACATGGGAAATGACACTGCGACACGGAGAATGACACTGCGACACGGAGAATGACACTACAACACGGGGAATGACACTGCAACACGGGGAATGACACTGCGACATGAAGAATGACGCGGTGACATGGAGAGTCACACTACGACACGGGGAATGACACTGTGACACGGAGAATGACACTACGACTCGGGGAATGACACTGCGACAGGGGGAATGACACTGCGACACGGGGAATGACACAGTGACACAGAGAATGACACTGCGACACAGAGAATGACACTGCGGCACAGGGAATGACACTGACACGGGGAATGACACTGTGACACGGGGAACGACACTGCGACACGGGGAATGACACTACGACTCGGGGAATGACACTGTGATAGGCAGCAGGACACAGACAGGCAGAATGAAACTGCAATATGGAGACGGACACTACGACATAGAGAATGACATGGCAACACAGGAGAATGACACTACGACACGGGGAATGACACCGCGATGCGAGGAATGACACTGTGACACGGGGAATGACGCTGCGACAGGAGGAATGACACTGCGGCACGGGGAATGACACTGCGACACGGGGAATGACACTGCGACAGGGGGAACGACACTGCGACACGGGGAACGACACTGCGACACGGGGAGTGACGCTGCGACACGGGGAATGACACTGCGACACGGGGAACGACACTGCGACACGGGGAACGACACTGCGACACGGGGAGTGACGCTGCGACACGGGGAGTGACGCTGCGACACTGAGAATGACACTGCGACACGGAGAATGACACTGCGACACGGGGAATGACACTGCAACACGGGGAACGACACTGCGGCACGGGGAATGACACTGCGACACGGGGAATGACACTGCGACACAGGGAGTGACACTGCGACACGGGGAGTGACGCTGCGACACTGAGAATGACACTGCGACACGGGGAACGACACTGCGACACGGGGAACGACACTGCGACATGGGAAAATGACACTGCGACACGGAGAATGACACTACGACACGGAGAATGATACTGCGACACGGGGAATGACACCGCGACACGGAGAATGACACTGCGACACGGAAAAATGACACTGCGACACAGAGAATGACACTACGACACGGAGAATGATACTGCAACACGGGGAATGACACTACGACATGGAGAATGACACTACGACACGGAGAATGATACTGCAACACGGGGAACGACAGTGACACTGAGAATGACACTGCGACACGGAGAATGACACTGCGACACAGGGAACGACACTGCGACATGGGGAATGACACTGCGACACGGGGAACGACACTGTGGCACGGACAATGACACTGCGACACAGGGAACGACGCTGAGACACGGGGAATGCCACTGCGACACGGGGAATGACACTGCGACACGGGGAGTGACACTGCGACTCGGGGAGTGACACTGCGACACGGGGAGTGACACTGCGACACGGAGAATGACATAGCGACAGGAAGAATGACACAGCGACACAGGGAACGACACTGTGACACGGGGAGTGACGCTGCGACACGGGGAATGAGACTGCGACAAAGGGAACGATGCTGCGACACGGGGAGTGAAACTACGCCACGGAGAATGACACTGCGACACAGAAAAATGACACTGCAACACGGAGAATGACACTACGACACGGGGAATGACACTACGACACGGAGAATGACACTACGACATGGAGAATGATACTGTGACACGGGGAAGGACGCTGCGACACGCCGAATGACACTGCAACACGGAGAATGACACTACAACACGCAGAATGATACTGCGACACGGGGAATGACACCGCAACATGAAGAATGACGCTGCGGCACAGATAAATGACACTACGACAAGGAGAATGACACTGCGACACGGGGAAGGACACTGCGACACGGGGAATGATACTGCGACACGGGGAACGACACTGCGATACGGGGAATGACACTGCGACACGGAGAATGACACTGCGACACGGGGAGTGACACTGCGAGACGGGGAATGACACTGCGACACGGAGAATGACACTACGACACGGAGAATGATGCTGCGACACGGGGAACGACACTGCGATACGGGGAATGACACTGCGACACGGAGAATGACACTGCGACACGGGGAGTGACGCTGCGACACGGGGAGTGACGCTGCGACACTGAGAATGACACTGCGACACGGGGAATGACGCTGCGACACGGGGAACGACACTGCGATATGAAGAATGACACTGCGACACGGGGAAAGACATGCAACACGGGGAATGACACTGCGACACAGGGAGTGACACTGCGACACGGGGAGTGACGCTGCGACACTGAGAATGACACTGCGACACAGGGAATGACGCTGCGACACGGGGAATGACACTGCGACACGGGGAATGACACTGCGACAGGGGGAATGACACTGCGACACGGGGAACGACACTGCGGCACGGGGAATGACACTGCGACACGGAGAATGACACAGCGACACGGGGAATGACACTGCGACACGGGGAATGACACTGCGACATGAAGAATGACGCTGCGACATGGGGAATGACACTGCCACACGGGGAATGACACTGCCACACGGGGAATGACACTGCGAAACGGGGAATGAAACTGCTACACGGGGAATGACATTGCGACATGTGGAATGACACTGCGATACGGGGAATGACAGTGCGACACGGAGAATGACACTGTGACACGGGGAATGACACTGCGACATGAAGTATGACGCTGCGGCACGGAGAATGACACTGCGACACGGGGAATGACACTGCGACACGGGAAATGACACTGCGACACAGGGAGTGACACTGCGACACGGGGAATGAAACTGCGACACGGAGAATGACACTGCGACACGGAGAGTGACACTGCGGCACGGGGAATGACACTGCGGCACGGGGAATGACGCTGTGACACGGGGAATGACGCTGCGACACGTAGAATGACACTGCGACACGGGGAATGACACTGCGACATGAAGAATGATGCTGCAACATGGAGAATGATACTGCGACATGGGGAATGACACTGCGACACGGAGAATGATACTGCGACACGGGGAATGAAACTGCGATATGTAGACTGACACTACGACATAGAGAATGACATGGCAACACAGGAGAATGACACTACGACACAGGGAATGACACCGCTGCACGGAGAATGCCACTGCGACACGGGGAATGACACTGCGACACGGGGAGTGACACTGCGACACGGGGAGTGACACAGCGTCACGGAGAATGACATAGCGACAGGAAGAATGACACAGCGACACAGGGAACGACACTGTGACACGGGGAGTGACGCTGCGACACGGGGAATGAGACTGCGACAAAGGGAACGATGCTGCGACACGGGGAGTGAAACTACGCCACGGAGAATGACACTGCGACACAGAAAAATGACACTGCAACACGGAGAATGACACTACGACACGGGGAATGACACTACGACACGGAGAATGACACTACGACATGGAGAATGATACTGTGACACGGGGAAGGACGCTGCGACACGCCGAATGACACTGCAACACGGAGAATGACACTACAACACGCAGAATGATACTGCGACACGGGGAATGACACCGCAACATGAAGAATGACGCTGCGGCACAGATAAATGACACTACGACAAGGAGAATGACACTGCGACACGGGGAAGGACACTGCGACACGGGGAATGATACTGCGACACGGGGAACGACACTGCGATACGGGGAATGACACTGCGACACGGAGAATGACACTGCGACACGGGGAGTGACACTGCGATACGGGGAATGACACTGCGACACGGAGAATGACACTACGACACGGAGAATGATGCGACACGGGGAACGACACTGCGATACGGGGAATGACACTGCGACACGGAGAATGACACTGCGACACGGGGAGTGACGCTGCGACACGGGGAGTGACGCTGCGACACTGAGAATGACACTGCGACACGGGGAATGACGCTGCGACACGGGGAACGACACTGCGATATGAAGAATGACACTGCGACACGGGGAATGACATGCAACACCGGGAATGACACTGCGACACGGGGAATGACAGTGCGACAGGGGAATGACACTGCAACATGAAAAATGACACTGCGACATGGAGAATGACACTATGACACGGGGAATGACAGTGTGACACGGAGAATGACACTACGACACGGAAAAATGACACTGTGACACGGGGAATGACACTGCGACACGGAAAAATGACACTATGACACGGGGAATGACACTACGACACGGAGAATGACACTACGACACGGGGAATGACACTACGACACGGGGAATGATACTGCGACATGGGGAATGACACTGCGACACGGGGAATGACACTACGACACGGAGAATGATACTGCGATACAGGGTATGACACTGCGACATGGAGAATGACACTGCGACACGGAAAAATGATACTGCAACACGGGGAACGACACTGCGACATGAAGAATAACGCTGCGACACGGGGAATGACGCTGTGACACGGAGAATGACACAGCGACACGGGGAATGACACTGCCACACGGGGAATGACACTGAGACACGGGGAATGAAACTGCGACACGGGGAATGACATTGCGACATGTGGAATGACACTGCGACACGGGGAATGACAGTGCAACATGGAGAATGACATTGCGACACGGGGAATGACACTGTGACATGAAGAATGACGGTGCGGCACGGAGAATGACACTGCGACACGGGGAATGACACTGCGACATGGGAAATGACACTGCGACACGGAGAATGACACTACAACACGGGGAATGACACTGCAACACGGGGAATGACACTGCGACATGAAGAATGACGCGGTGACATGGAGAGTCACACTACGACACGGGGAATGACACTGTGACACGGAGAATGACACTACGACTCGGGGAATGACACTGCGACAGGGGGAATGACACTGCGACACGGGGAATGACACAGCGACACAGAGAATGACACTGCGACACAGAGAATGACACTGCGGCACAGGGAATGACACTGACACGGGGAATGACACTGTGACACGGGGAACGACACTGCGACACGGGGAATGACACTACGACTCGGGGAATGACACTGTGATAGGCAGCAGGACACAGACAGGCAGAATGAAACTGCAATATGGAGACGGACACTACGACATAGAGAATGACATGGCAACACAGGAGAATGACACTACGACACGGGGAATGACACCGCGATGCTAGGAATGACACTGTGACACGGGGAATGACGCTGCGACAGGAGGAATGACACTGCGGCACGGGGAATGACACTGCGACACGGGGAATGACACTGCGACAGGGGGAACGACACTGCGGCACGGGGAATGACACTGCGATACGGGGAATGACACTGCGACACGGAGAATGACACTGCGACACGGGGAGTGACGCTGCGACACGGGGAGTGACGCTGCGACACTGAGAATGACACTGCGACACGGGGAATGACGCTGCGACACGGGGAACGACACTGCGATATGAAGAATGACACTGCGACACGGGGAATGACATGCAACACGGGGAATGACACTGCGACACAGGGAGTGACACTGCGACACGGGGAGTGACGCTGCGACACTGAGAATGACACTGCGACACGGGGAATGACACTGCGACACGGGGAACGACACTGCGACACGGAGAATGACACTGTGGCACGGGGAAAGAAAGTGTGACATGGAAACTGAAAGTGTGACACACGGAATAATGCTGCGACACGGGGAACGACACTGCGACACGGAAAAATGACACTGCGACACGGAGAATGACACTACGACACGGAGAATGATACTGCGACACGGGGAATGACACCGCGACACGGAGAATGACACTGCGACACAGAAAAATGACACTGCGACACAGAGAATGACACTACGACACGGAGAATGATACTGCAACACGGGGAATGACACTACGACATGGAGAATGACACTACGACACGGAGAATGATACTGCAACACGGGGAACGACAGTGACACTGAGAATGACACTGCGACACGGAGAATGACACTGCGACACAGGGAACGACACTGCGACATGGGGAATGACACTGCGACACGGGGAACGACACTGTGGCACGGACAATGACACTGCGACACAGGGAACGACGCTGAGACACGGGGAATGCCACTGCGACACGGGGAATGACACTGCGACACGGGGAGTGACACTGCGACTCGGGGAGTGACACTGCGACACGGGGAGTGACACTGCGACACGGAGAATGACATAGCGACAGGAAGAATGACACAGCGACACAGGGAACGACACTGTGACACGGGGAGTGACGCTGCGACACGGGGAATGAGACTGCGACAAAGGGAACGATGCTGCGACACGGGGAATGACACTGCGACATGAAGAATGATGCTGCGACATGGAGAATGATACTGCGACATGGGGAATGACACTGCGACACGGAGAATGATACTGCGACACGGGGAATGAAACTGCGATATGTAGACTGACACTACGACATAGAGAATGACATGGCAACACAGGAGAATGACACTACGACACAGGGAATGACACCGCTGCACGGAGAATGCCACTGCGACACGGGGAATGACACTGCGACACGGGGAGTGACACTGCGACACGGGGAGTGACACTGCGACACGGGGAGTGACACAGCGACACGGAGAATGACATAGCGACAGGAAGAATGACACAGCGACACAGGGAACGACACTGTGACACGGGGAGTGACGCTGCGACACGGGGAATGAGACTGCGACAAAGGGAACGATGCTGCGACACGGGGAGTGAAACTACGCCACGGAGAATGACACTGCGACACAGAAAAATGACACTGCAACACGGAGAATGACACTACGACACGGGGAATAACACTACGACACGGGGAATGACACTACGACATGGAGAATGACACTGCGACACGGGGAGTGACACTGCGATACGGGGAATGACACTGCGACACGGAGAATGACACTACGACACGGAGAATGATGCTGCGACACGGGGAACGACACTGCGATACGGGGAATGACACTGCGACACGGAGAATGACACTGCGACACGGGGAGTGACGCTGCGACACGGGGAGTGACGCTGCGACACTGAGAATGACACTGCGACACGGGGAATGACGCTGCGACACGGGGAACGACACTGCGATATGAAGAATGACACTGCGACACGGGGAATGACATGCAACACGGGGAGTGACGCTGCGACACTGAGAATGACACTGCGACACGGGGAATGACGCTGCGACACGGGGAACGACACTGCGATATGAAGAATGACACTGCGACACGGGGAATGACATGCAACACGGGGAATGACACTGCGACACGGAGAATGACACTGCGACACGGGGAATGACAGTGCGACAGGGGAATGACACTGCAACATGAAAAATGACACTGCGACATGGAGAATGACACTATGACACGGGGAATGACACTGTGACACGGGGAATGACACTGCGACACGGAAAAATGACACTGTGACACGGGGAATGACACTACGACACGGAGAATGACACTACGACACGGGGAATGACACTACGACACGGGGAATGATACTGCGACATGGGGAATGACACTGCGACACGGGGAATGACACTACGACACGGAGAATGATACTGCGATACAGGGTATGACACTGCGACATGGAGAATGACACTGCGACACGGAAAAATGATACTGCAACACGGGGAACGACACTGCGACATGAAGAATAACGCTGCGACACGGGGAATGACGCTGTGACACGGAGAATGACACAGCGACACGGGGAATGACACTGCCACACGGGGAATGACACTGAGACACGGGGAATGAAACTGCGACACGGGGAATGACATTGCGACATGTGGAATGACACTGCGACACGGGGAATGACAGTGCAACATGGAGAATGACATTGCGACACGGGGAATGACACTGTGACATGAAGAATGACGGTGCGGCACGGAGAATGACACTGCGACACGGGGAATGACACTGCGACATGGGAAATGACACTGCGACACGGAGAATGACACTACAACACGGGGAATGACACTGCAACACGGGGAATGACACTGCGACATGAAGAATGACGCGGTGACATGGAGAGTCACACTACGACACGGGGAATGACACTGTGACACGGAGAATGACACTACGACTCGGGGAATGACACTGCGACAGGGGGAATGACACTGCGACACGGGGAATGACACAGCGACACAGAGAATGACACTGCGACACAGAGAATGACACTGCGGCACAGGGAATGACACTGACACGGGGAATGACACTGTGACACGGGGAACGACACTGCGACACGGGGAATGACACTACGACTCGGGGAATGACACTGTGATAGGCAGCAGGACACAGACAGGCAGAATGAAACTGCAATATGGAGACGGACACTACGACATAGAGAATGACATGGCAACACAGGAGAATGACACTACGACACGGGGAATGACACCGCGATGCGAGGAATGACACTGTGACACGGGGAATGACGCTGCGACAGGAGGAATGACACTGCGGCACGGGGAATGACACTGCGACACGGGGAATGACACTGCGACAGGGGGAACGACACTGCGGCACGGGGAATGACACTGCGATACGGGGAATGACACTGCGACACGGAGAATGACACTGCGACACGGGGAGTGACGCTGCGACACGGGGAGTGACGCTGCGACACTGAGAATGACACTGCGACACGGGGAATGACGCTGCGACACGGGGAACGACACTGCGATATGAAGAATGACACTGCGACACGGGGAATGACATGCAACACGGGGAATGACACTGCGACACAGGGAGTGACGCTGCGACACTGAGAATGACACTGCGACACGGGGAATGACACTGCGACACGGGGAACGACACTGCGACACGGAGAATGACACTGTGGCACGGGGAAAGAAAGTGTGACATGGAAACTGAAAGTGTGACACACGGAATAATGCTGCGACACGGGGAACGACACTGCGACACGGAAAAATGACACTGCGACACGGAGAATGACACTACGACACGGAGAATGATACTGCGA
Organism: Hemiscyllium ocellatum; assembly: GCF_020745735.1. Taxonomy (NCBI): domain Eukaryota; kingdom Metazoa; phylum Chordata; class Chondrichthyes; order Orectolobiformes; family Hemiscylliidae; genus Hemiscyllium; species Hemiscyllium ocellatum. The sequence continues at coordinate 58,859 of NW_026869335.1, forward strand.
CACGGGGAATGACACCGCGACACGGAGAATGACACTGCGACACAGAAAAATGACACTGCGACACAGAAAAATGACACTGCGACACAGAGAATGACACTACGACACGGAGAATGATACTGCAACACGGGGAATGACACTACGACATGGAGAATGACACTACGACACGGAGAATGATACTGCAACACGGGGAACGACAGTGACACTGAGAATGACACTGCGACACGGAGAATGACACTGCGACACAGGGAACGACACTGCGACATGGGGAATGACACTGCGACACGGGGAACGACACTGTGGCACGGACAATGACACTGCGACACAGGGAACGACGCTGAGACACGGGGAATGCCACTGCGACACGGGGAATGACACTGCGACACGGGGAGTGACACTGCGACTCGGGGAGTGACACTGCGACACGGGGAGTGACACTGCGACACGGAGAATGACATAGCGACAGGAAGAATGACACAGCGACACAGGGAACGACACTGTGACACGGGGAGTGACGCTGCGACACGGGGAATGAGACTGCGACAAAGGGAACGATGCTGCGACACGGGGAATGACACTGCGACATGAAGAATGATGCTGCGACATGGAGAATGATACTGCGACATGGGGAATGACACTGCGACACGGAGAATGATACTGCGACACGGGGAATGAAACTGCGATATGTAGACTGACACTACGACATAGAGAATGACATGGCAACACAGGAGAATGACACTACGACACAGGGAATGACACCGCTGCACGGAGAATGCCACTGCGACACGGGGAATGACACTGCGACACGGGGAGTGACACTGCGACACGGGGAGTGACACAGCGACACGGAGAATGACATAGCGACAGGAAGAATGACACAGCGACACAGGGAACGACACTGTGACACGGGGAGTGACGCTGCGACACGGGGAATGAGACTGCGACAAAGGGAACGATGCTGCGACACGGGGAGTGAAACTACGCCACGGAGAATGACACTGCGACACAGAAAAATGACACTGCAACACGGAGAATGACACTACGACACGGGGAATGACACTACGACACGGGGAATGACACTACGACATGGAGAATGACACTGCGACACGGGGAGTGACACTGCGATACGGGGAATGACACTGCGACACGGAGAATGACACTACGACACGGAGAATGATGCTGCGACACGGGGAACGACACTGCGATACGGGGAATGACACTGCGACACGGAGAATGACACTGCGACACGGGGAGTGACGCTGCGACACGGGGAGTGACGCTGCGACACGGAGAATGACACTGCGACACGGGGAATGACGCTGCGACACGGGGAACGACACTGCGATATGAAGAATGACACTGCGACACGGGGAATGACATGCAACACGGGGAATGACACTGCGACACGGAGAATGACACTGCGACACGGGGAATGACAGTGCGACAGGGGAATGACACTGCAACATGAAAAATGACACTGCGACATGGAGAATGACACTATGACACGGGGAATGACAGTGTGACACGGAGAATGACACTACGACACGGAAAAATGACACTGTGACACGGGGAATGACACTGCGACACGGAAAAATGACACTGTGACACGGGGAATGACACTACGACACGGAGAATGACACTACGACACGGGGAATGACACTACGACACGGGGAATGATACTGCGACATGGGGAATGACACTGCGACACGGGGAATGACACTACGACACGGAGAATGATACTGCGATACAGGGTATGACACTGCGACATGGAGAATGACACTGCGACACGGAAAAATGATACTGCAACACGGGGAACGACACTGCGACATGAAGAATAACGCTGCGACACGGGGAATGACGCTGTGACACGGAGAATGACACAGCGACACGGGGAATGACACTGCCACACGGGGAATGACACTGAGACACGGGGAATGAAACTGCGACACGGGGAATGACATTGCGACATGTGGAATGACACTGCGACACTGGGAATGACAGTGCAACATGGAGAATGACATTGCGACACGGGGAATGACACTGTGACATGAAGAATGACGGTGCGGCACGGAGAATGACACTGCGGCACGGAGAATGACACTGCGACACGGGGAATGACACTGCGACACGGGGAATGACACTGCGACATGGGAAATGACACTGCGACACGGAGAATGACACTGCAACACGGGGAATGACACTGCGACATGAAGAATGACGCGGTGACATGGAGAGTCACACTACGACACGGGGAATGACACTGTGACACGGAGAATGACACTACGACTCGGGGAATGACACTGCGACAGGGGGAATGACACTGCGACACGGGGAATGACACAGCGACACAGAGAATGACACTGCGACACAGAGAATGACACTGCGGCACAGGGAATGACACTGACACGGGGAATGACACTGTGACACGGGGAACGACACTGCGACACGGGGAATGACACTACGACTCGGGGAATGACACTGTGATAGGCAGCAGGACACAGACAGGCAGAATGAAACTGCAATATGGAGACGGACACTACGACATAGAGAATGACATGGCAACACAGGAGAATGACACTACGACACGGGGAATGACACCGCGATGCGAGGAATGACACTGTGACACGGGGAATGACGCTGCGACAGGAGGAATGACACTGCGGCACGGGGAATGACACTGCGACACGGGGAATGACACTGCGACAGGGGGAACGACACTGCGACACGGGGAACGACACTGCGACACGGGGAGTGACGCTGCGACACGGGGAATGACACTGCGACACGGGGAACGACACTGCGACACGGGGAGTGACGCTGCGACACGGGGAGTGACGCTGCGACACGGGGAATGACGCTGCGACACGGGGAACGACACTGCGATATGAAGAATGACACTGCGACACGGGGAATGACATGCAACACGGGGAATGACACTGCGACACAGGGAGTGACACTGCGACACGGGGAGTGACGCTGCGACACTGAGAATGACACTGCGACACGGGGAATGACACTGCGACACGGGGAACGACACTGCGACACGGAGAATGACACTGTGGCACGGGGAAAGAAAGTGTGACATGGAAACTGAAAGTGTGACACACGGAATAATGCTGCGACACGGGGAACGACACTGCGACATGGGAAAATGACACTGCGACACGGAGAATGACACTACGACACGGAGAATGATACTGCGACACGGGGAATGACACTACGACTCGGGGAATGACACTGTGATAGGCAGCAGGACACAGACAGGCAGAATGAAACTGCAATATGGAGACGGACACTACGACATAGAGAATGACATGGCAACACAGGAGAATGACACTACGACACGGGGAATGACACCGCGATGCGAGGAATGACACTGTGACACGGGGAATGACGCTGCGACAGGAGGAATGACACTGCGGCACGGGGAATGACACTGCGACACGGGGAATGACACTGCGACAGGGGAACGACACTGCGACACGGGGAACGACACTGCGACACGGGGAGTGACGCTGCGACACGGGGAATGACACTGCGACACGGGGAACGACACTGCGACACGGGGAGTGACGCTGCGACACGGGGAGTGACGCTGCGACACGGGGAATGACGCTGCGACACGGGGAACGACACTGCGATATGAAGAATGACACTGCGACACGGGGAATGACATGCAACACGGGGAATGACACTGCGACACAGGGAGTGACACTGCGACACGGGGAGTGACGCTGCGACACTGAGAATGACACTGCGACACGGGGAATGACACTGCGACACGGGGAACGACACTGCGACACGGAGAATGACACTGTGGCACGGGGAAAGAAAGTGTGACATGGAAACTGAAAGTGTGACACACGGAATAATGCTGCGACACGGGGAACGACACTGCGACATGGGAAAATGACACTGCGACACGGAGAATGACACTACGACACGGAGAATGATACTGCGACACGGGGAATGACACCGCGACACGGAGAATGACACTGCGACACGGAAAAATGACACTGCGACACAGAGAATGACACTACGACACGGAGAATGATACTGCAACACGGGGAATGACACTACGACACGGAGAATGACACTACGACACGGAGAATGATACTGCAACACGGGGAACGACAGTGACACTGAGAATGACACTGCGACACGGAGAATGACACTGCGACACAGGGAACGACACTGCGACATGGGGAATGACACTGCGACACGGGGAACGACACTGTGGCACGGACAATGACACTGCGACACAGGGAACGACGCTGAGACACGGGGAATGCCACTGCGACACGGGGAATGACACTGCGACACGGGGAGTGACACTGCGACACGGGGAGTGACACAGCGACACGGGGAGTGACACAGCGACACGGAGAATGACATAGCGACAGGAAGAATGACACAGCGACACAGGGAACGACACTGTGACACGGGGAGTGACGCTGCGACACGGGGAATGAGACTGCGACAAAGGGAACGATGCTGCGACACGGGGAGTGAAACTACGCCACGGAGAATGACACTGCGACACAGAAAAATGACACTGCAACACGGAGAATGACACTACGACACGGGGAATGACACTACGACACGGAGAATGACACTACGACATGGAGAATGATACTGTGACACGGGGAAGGACGCTGCGACACGCCGAGTGACACTGCAACACGGAGAATGACACTACAACACGCAGAATGATACTGCGACACGGGGAATGACACTGTGACTCGGGGAATGACACTGTGATAGGCAGCAGGACACTGACAGGCGGAATGAAACTGCTATATTGAGACTGACACTACGACATAGAGAATGACATGGCAACACAGGAGAATGACACTGCGACACAGGGAACGCCACTACGACATGGGGAATGACACTGCGGCACGGGGAATGACACTGCGGCACGGGGAATGACAGTGACACGGAGAGTGACGCTGTGCCACGGGGAATGACACTGCGACACGGGGAATGACATTGCGACACAGGGAACGCCACTACGACATGGGGAATGACACTGCGACACGGGGAATGACACTGCGGCACGGGGAATGACACTGCGGCACGGAGAATGACACAGTGACACGGAGAGTGACGCTGTGCCACGGGGAATGACACTGCGACACGGGGAATGATGCTGCGACACGTAGAATGACTCTGCGACACGGGGAATGAAACTGCGATATGAAGAATGATGCTGCGACACGGAGAATGACACTGCGACACGGAGAATGACACTGCGACACGGGGAATGACACTACGACACAGAGAATGACCCTGCGGCACGGGATAATGACACCGCGACACGAGGAATGACACCGCGACACGAGGATAGACTCCGCGACACAGGGAACGACACTGCGACACAGGGAATGACACTGCGACAGGGGGAATGACACTGCGACACGGGGAATGACACTACGACTCGGGGAATGACACTGTGACAGGGGGAATGACACTGTGACACGGGGAATGACACTGCGACGGGGGAATGACACTGCGACTCGGGGAATGACACTGCGACACGGGGAATGATACTGTGACACGGGGAATGACACTGCGACTCGGGGAATGACACTGCGACACGGGGAATGACACTGCCACACGGGGAATGACACTGCGACACTGGGAACGACACTGCCACACAGGGAATGACACTGCGACATGGGGAATGACACTGCCACACGGGGAATGACACTGTGACACGGGGAATGACACTGCGACACGGAGAATGACACAGCGACACGGGGAATGACACTGCGACACGGGGAATGACACTGCGACATGGGGAATGACACTGCGGCACGGGGAATGACAGTGACACGGAGAGTGACGCTGTGCCACGGGGAATGACACTGCGACACGGGGAATGACATTGCGACATGGGGAATGACACTGCGACACGGAGAATGACACTGCGACACGGGGAATGACACTGCGACACGGGGAATGACGCTGCGACACGGGGAATGACACTGCGACACGGAAAAATGACACTGCGACACGGAGAATGACACTGTGACACGGAAAATGACCCTGCGGCATGGGATAATGACACCGCGACACGAGGAATGACACCGCGACACGAGGAGAGATACTGCGACACGAGGATAGACACTGCAACACAGGGAACGACACTGCGACACAGGGAATGACACTGCTACAGGGGGAATGACACTGCGACATGGGGAAACGACGCTGCGACACGTGGAATGAGACTGCGACACGGGGAGTGACACTGCGACATGGGGAATGACACTGTGGCACTGAGAATGACACTGCGACACAGGGAACGACGCTGCGACACGGGGAATGCCACTGCGACACTGGGAATGACACTGCGACACGGGGAGTGACACTGCGACACGGGGAGTGACACTGCGACACGGGGAACGACACTGTGGCACTGAGAATGACACTGCGACACAGGGAACGACGCTGCGACACGGGGAATGCCACTGCGACACGGGGAATGACACTGCGACACGGGGAGTGACACTGCGACACGGGGAGTGACACTGCGACACGGAGAATGACATAGCGACAGGAAGAATGACACAGCGACACAGGGAACGACACTGTGACACGGGGAGTGACGCTGCGACACGGGGAATGAGACTGCGACAAAGGGAACGATGCTGCGACACGGGGAATGACACTGCGACACAGAAAAATGACACTGCAACACGGAGAATGACACTACGACACGGAGAATGACACTACGACACGGAGAATGATACTGTGACACGGGGAAAGACGCTGCGACACGCCGAACGACACTGCGACACGGGAAATGACAGTGCGACACAGGGAATGACACTGCCACACAGGGAATGACACTGCGACACGGGGAATGACACTGCCACACGGGGAATGACACTGTGACACGGGGAATGACACTGTGATAGGCAGCAGGACACTGACAGGCAGAATGAAACTGCGATATGGAGACGGACACTACGACATAGAGAATGACATGGCAACACATGAGAATGACACTACGAGACAGGGAATGACACCGCGATGCGAGGAATGACACTGTGACACGGGGAATGACGCTGCGACACGAGGAATGACACTGCGGCACGGGGAATGACACTGCGACACGGGGAATGACACTGCGACACGGGGAACGACACTGCGGCACGGGGAATGACACTGTGACACGGGGAATGACACTGCGACACGGAGAATGACACTGCGACACGGGGAATGACACTGCGACACGGGGAACGACACTGCGGCACGGGGAATGACACTGCGACACGGGGAATGACACTGCGACACGGAGAATGACACTGTGGCACGGGGAAAGAAAGTGTGACATGGAAACTGAAAGTGTGACACACGGAATAACGCTGCGACACGGGGAACGACACTGCGACACGGAAAAATGACACTGCGACACGGAGAATGACACTATGACACGGAGAATGATACTGCGACACGGGGAATGACACCGCGACACGGAGAATGACACTGCGACACGGAAAAATGACACTGCAACACAGAGAATGACACTACGACACGGAGAATGACACTACGACACGGAGAATGATACTGCAACACGGGGAACGACAGTGACACTGAGAATGACACTGCGACACGGAGAATGACACTGCGACACAGGGAACGACACTGCGACATGGGGAATGACACTGCGACACGGGGAACGACACTGTGGCACGGACAATGACACTGCGACACAGGGAACGACGCTGAGACACGGGGAATGCCACTGCGACACGGGGAATGACACTGCGACACGGGGAGTGACACTGCGACTCGGGGAGTGACACTGCGACACGGGGAGTGACACTGCGACACGGAGAATGACATAGCGACAGGAAGAATGACACAGCGACACAGGGAACGACACTGTGACACGGGGAGTGACGCTGCGACACGGGGAATGAGACTGCGACAAAGGGAACGATGCTGCGACACGGGGAGTGAAACTACGCCACGGAGAATGACACTGCGACACAGAAAAATGACACTGCAACACGGAGAATGACACTACGACACGGGGAATGACACTACGACACGGAGAATGACACTACGACATGGAGAATGATACTGTGACACGGGGAATGCCACTGCGACACGGGGAATGACACTGCGACACGGGGAGTGACACTGCGACACGGGGAGTGACACTGCGATACGGGGAATGACACTGCGACACGGAGAATGACACTACGACACGGAGAATGATGCTGCGACATGGGGAACGACACTGCGATACGGGGAATGACACTGCGACACGGAGAATGACACTGCGACACGGGGAGTGACGCTGCGACACGGGGAGTGACGCTGCGACACTGAGAATGACACTGCGACACGGGGAATGACGCTGCGACACGGGGAACGACACTGCGATATGAAGAATGACACTGCGACACGGGGAATGACATGCAACACGGGGAATGACACTGCGACACGGAGAATGACACTGCGACACGGGGAATGACAGTGCGACAGGGGAATGACACTGCAACATGAAAAATGACACTGCGACATGGAGAATGACACTATGACACGGGGAATGACACTGTGACACGGAGAATGACACTACGACACGGAAAAATGACACTGTGACACGGGGAATGACACTGCGACACGGAAAAATGACACAGTGACACGGGGAATGACACTACGACACGGAGAATGACACTACGACACGGGGAATGACACTACGACACGGGGAATGATACTGCGGCATGGGGAATGACACTGCGACACGGGGAATGACACTACGACACGGAGAATGATACTGCGATACAGGGTATGACACTGCGACATGGAGAATGACACTGCGACACGGAAAAATGATACTGCAACACGGGGAACGACACTGCGACATGAAGAATAACGCTGCGACACGGGGAATGACGCTGTGACACGGAGAATGACACAGCGACACGGGGAATGACACTGCCACACGGGGAATGACACTGAGACACGGGGAATGAAACTGCGACACGGGGAATGACATTGCGACATGTGGAATGACACTGCGACACGGGGAATGACAGTGCAACATGGAGAATGACATTGCGACACGGGGAATGACACTGTGACATGAAGAATGACGGTGCGGCACGGAGAATGACACTGCGACACGGGGAATGACACTGCGACATGGGAAATGACACTGCGACACGGAGAATGACACTGCGACATGAAGAATGACGCGGTGACATGGAGAGTCACACTACGACACGGGGAATGACACTGTGACACGGAGAATGACACTACGACTCGGGGAATGACACTGCGACAGGGGGAATGACACTGCGACACGGGGAATGACACAGCGACACAGAGAATGACACTGCGACACAGAGAATGACACTGCGGCACAGGGAATGACACTGACACGGGGAATGACACTGTGACACGGGGAACGACACTGCGACACGGGGAATGACACTACGACTCGGGGAATGACACTGTGATAGGCAGCAGGACACAGACAGGCAGAATGAAACTGCAATATGGAGACGGACACTACGACATAGAGAATGACATGGCAACACAGGAGAATGACACTACGACACGGGGAATGACACCGCGATGCGAGGAATGACACTGTGACACGGGGAATGACGCTGCGACAGGAGGAATGACACTGCGGCACGGGGAATGACGCTGTGACACGGGGAATGACGCTGCGACACGTAGAATAACACTGCGACACGGGGAATGACACTGCGACATGAAGAATGATGCTGCGACATGGAGAATGATACTGCGACATGGGGAATGACACTGCGACACGGAGAATGATACTGCTACACGGGGAATGAAACTGCGATATGTAGACTGACACTACGACATAGAGAATGACATGGCAACACAGGAGAATGACACTACGACACAGGGAATGACACCGCTGCACGGAGAATGACACGGCGACACGGGAAATGACACTGCGACACAGGGAATGACACTGCGACACAGGGAATGACACTACGACACGGAGAAAGATACTGCGACACGGGGAATGACACTGCGACACGGAGAATGATACTGCGACACAGAAAAATGACACTGCGACACGGAGAATGACACTACGACACGAAGAATGATACTGCAACACGGGGAACGACACTGCGACATGAAAAATAACGCTGCGACACGGGGAATGACGCTGTGACACGGAGAATGACACTGCGACACGGGGAATGACACTGCCACATGGGGAGTGACACTGCGACACGGGGAATGAAACTGCGACACGGGCAATGACATTGCGACCCGTGGAATGACACTGCGACACGGGGAATGACAGCGCGACACGGAGAATGACACTGCGACACGGGGAATGACACTGCGACACGGAGAATGACACTGCGACACGGAAAAATGACACTGCGACACGGAAAAATGACACTACGACACGGAGAATGACACTGCGACACGGGGAATGACACTACGACACGGAGAATGACCCTGCGGCACGGGATAATGACACCGCGACACGAGGAATGACACCGCGACACGAGGATAGACACTGCGACACGAGGATAGACACTGCGACACAGGGAACGACACTGCGACACGGGGAATGACACTGCGACAGGGGGAATGACACTGCGACACGGGGAATGACACTATGACTCGGGGAATGACACTGCGACAGGGGGAATGACACTGCGACACGGGGAATGACACTGCGACGGGGGAATGACATTGCGACTCGGGGAATGACACTGCGACGGGGGAATGACACTACGACTCGGGGAATGATACTGCGACACGGGGAATGACACTGCGACTAGGGGAATGACACTGCGACACGGAGAACGACACTGCGACACGGGGAATGACAGTGCGACACGGGGAATGACAGTGCGACACGGGGAATGACACTGCCACACAGGGAATGACACTGTGACACGGGGAATGACACTGTGACACGGGGAATGACACTGTGACACGGCGAATGACACTGTGACTCGGGGAATGACACTGTGATAGGCAGCAGGACACTGACAGGCGGAATGAAACTGCTATATTGAGACTGACACTACGACATAGAGAATGACATGGCAACACAGGAGAATGACACTGCGACACAGGGAACGCCACTACGACATGGGGAATGACACTGCGGCACGGGGAATGACACTGCGGCACGGGGAATGACAGTGACACGGAGAGTGACGCTGTGCCACGGGGAATGACACTGCGACACGGGGAATGACATTGCGACACAGGGAACGCCACTACGACATGGGGAATGACACTGCGACACGGGGAATGACACTGCGGCACGGGGAATGACACTGCGGCACGGAGAATGACACAGTGACACGGAGAGTGACGCTGTGCCACGGGGAATGACATTGCGACACGGGGAATGACGCTGCGACACGGAGAATGACGCTGCGACTCGGGGAATGACACTGCGACAGGGGGAATGACACTGCGACACGGGGAATGATGCTGCGACACGTAGAATGACTCTGCGACACGGGGAATGAAACTGCGATATGAAGAATGATGCTGCGACACGGAGAATGACACTGCGACACGGGGAATGACACTACGACACAGAGAATGACCCTGCGGCACGGGATAATGACACCGCGACACGAGGAATGACACCGCGACACGAGGATAGACACCGCGACACAGGGAACGACACTGCGACACAGGGAATGACACTGCGACAGGGGGAATGACACTGCGACACGGGGAATGACACTACGACTCGGGGAATGACACTGTGACAGGGGGAATGACACTGTGACACGGGGAATGACACTGCGACGGGGGAATGACACTGCGACTCGGGGAATGACACTGCGACACGGGGAATGATACTGTGACACGGGGAATGACACTGCGACTCGGGGAATGACACTGCGACACGGGGAATGACACTGCGACACGGGGAACGACACTGCCACACAGGGAATGACACTGCGACACGGGGAATGACACTGCCACACGGGGAATGACACTGTGACACGGGGAATGACACTGCGACACGGAGAATGACACAGCGACACGGGGAATGACACTGCGACACGGGGAATGACACTGCGACATGGGGAATGACACTGCGGCACGGGGAATGACAGTGACACGGAGAGTGACGCTGTGTCACGGGGAATGACACTGCGACACGGGGAATGACATTGCGACATGGGGAATGACACTGCGACACGGAGAATGACACTGCGACACGGGGAATGACACTGCGACACGGGGAATGACGCTGCGACACGGGGAATGACACTGCGACACGGAAAAATGACACTGCGACACGGAGAATGACACTGTGACACGGAAAATGACCCTGCGGCATGGGATAATGACACCGCGACACGAGGAATGACACCGCGACACGAGGAGAGATACTGCGACACGAGGATAGACACTGCAACACAGGGAACGACACTGCGACACAGGGAATGACACTGCTACAGGGGGAATGACACTGCGACATGGGGAAACGACGCTGCGACACGTGGAATGAGACTGCGACACGGGGAGTGACACTGCGACATGGGGAATGACACTGTGGCACTGAGAATGACACTGCGACACAGGGAACGACGCTGCGACACGGGGAATGCCACTGCGACACTGGGAATGACACTGCGACACGGGGAGTGACACTGCGACACGGGGAGTGACACTGCGACACGGGGAACGACACTGTGGCACTGAGAATGACACTGCGACACAGGGAACGACGCTGCGACACGGGGAATGCCACTGCGACACGGGGAATGACACTGCGACACGGGGAGTGACACTGCGACACGGGGAGTGACACTGCGACACGGGGAGTGACACTGCGACACGGAGAATGACATAGCGACAGGAAGAATGACACAGCGACACAGGGAACGACACTGTGACACGGGGAGTGACGCTGCGACACGGGGAATGAGACTGCGACAAAGGGAACGATGCTGCGACACGGGGAGTGACACTGCGACACAGAAAAATGACACTGCAACACGGAGAATGACACTACGACACGGAGAATGACACTACGACACGGAGAATGATACTGTGACACGGGGAAAGACGCTGCGACACGCCGAACGACACTGCGACACGGGGAATGACAGTGCGACACAGGGAATGACACTGCCACACAGGGAATGACACTGCGACACGGGGAATGACACTGCCACACGGGGAATGACACTGTGACACGGGGAATGACACTGTGATAGGCAGCAGGACACTGACAGGCAGAATGAAACTGCGATATGGAGACGGACACTACGACATAGAGAATGACATGGCAACACATGAGAATGACACTACGACACAGGGAATGACACCGCGATGCGAGGAATGACACTGTGACACGGGGAATGACGCTGCGACACGAGGAATGACACTGCGGCACGGGGAATGACACTGCGACACGGGGAATGACACTGCGACACGGGGAACGACACTGCGGCACGGGGAATGACACTGCGACACGGGGAATGACACTGCGACACGGAGAATGACACTGCGACACGGGGAATGACACTGCGACACGGGGAACGACACTGCGGCACGGGGAATGACACTGCGACACGGGGAATGACACTGCGACACGGAGAATGACACTGTGGCACGGGGAAAGAAAGTGTGACATGGAAACTGAAAGTGTGACACACGGAATAACGCTGCGACACGGGGAACGACACTGCGACACGGAAAAATGACACTGCGACACGGAGAATGACACTACGACACGGAGAATGATACTGCGACACGGGGAATGACACCGCGACACGGAGAATGACACTGCGACACGGAAAAATGACACTGCGACACAGAGAATGACACTACGACACGGAGAATGACACTACGACACGGAGAATGATACTGCAACACGGGGAACGACAGTGACACTGAGAATGACACTGCGACACGGAGAATGACACTGCGACACAGGGAACGACACTGCGACATGGGGAATGACACTGCGACACGGGGAACGACACTGTGGCACGGACAATGACACTGCGACACAGGGAACGACGCTGAGACACGGGGAATGCCACTGCGACACGGGGAATGACACTGCGACACGGGGAGTGACACTGCGACTCGGGGAGTGACACTGCGACACGGGGAGTGACACTGCGACACGGAGAATGACATAGCGACAGGAAGAATGACACAGCGACACAGGGAACGACACTGTGACACGGGGAGTGACGCTGCGACACGGGGAATGAGACTGCGACAAAGGGAACGATGCTGCGACACGGGGAGTGAAACTACGCCACGGAGAATGACACTGCGACACAGAAAAATGACACTGCAACACGGAGAATGACACTACGACACGGGGAATGACACTACGACACGGAGAATGACACTACGACATGGAGAATGATACTGTGACACGGGGAATGCCACTGCGACACGGGGAATGACACTGCGACACGGGGAGTGACACTGCGACACGGGGAGTGACACTGCGATACGGGGAATGACACTGCGACACGGAGAATGACACTACGACACGGAGAATGATGCTGCGACATGGGGAACGACACTGCGATACGGGGAATGACACTGCGACACGGAGAATGACACTGCGACACGGGGAGTGACGCTGCGACACGGGGAGTGACGCTGCGACACTGAGAATGACACTGCGACACGGGGAATGACGCTGCGACACGGGGAACGACACTGCGATATGAAGAATGACACTGCGACACGGGGAATGACATGCAACACGGGGAATGACACTGCGACACGGAGAATGACACTGCGACACGGGGAATGACAGTGCGACAGGGGAATGACACTGCAACATGAAAAATGACACTGCGACATGGAGAATGACACTATGACACGGGGAATGACAGTGTGACACGGAGAATGACACTACGACACGGAAAAATGACACTGTGACACGGGGAATGACACTGCGACACGGAAAAATGACACTGTGACACGGGGAATGACACTACGACACGGAGAATGACACTACGACACGGGGAATGACACTACGACACGGGGAATGATACTGCGACATGGGGAATGACACTGCGACACGGGGAATGACACTACGACACGGAGAATGATACTGCGATACAGGGTATGACACTGCGACATGGAGAATGACACTGCGACACGGAAAAATGATACTGCAACACGGGGAACGACACTGCGACATGAAGAATAACGCTGCGACACGGGGAATGACGCTGTGACACGGAGAATGACACAGCGACACGGGGAATGACACTGCCACACGGGGAATGACACTGAGACACGGGGAATGAAACTGCGACACGGGGAATGACATTGCGACATGTGGAATGACACTGCGACACGGGGAATGACAGTGCAACATGGAGAATGACATTGCGACACGGGGAATGACACTGTGACATGAAGAATGACGGTGCGGCACGGAGAATGACACTGCGGCACGGAGAATGACACTGCGACACGGGGAATGACACTGCGACACGGGAATGACACTGCGACATGGGAAATGACACTGCGACACGGAGAATGACACTGCAACACGGGGAATGACACTGCGACATGAAGAATGACGCGGTGACATGGAGAGTCACACTACGACACGGGGAATGACACTGTGACACGGAGAATGACACTACGACTCGGGGAATGACACTGCGACAGGGGGAATGACACTGCGACACGGGGAATGACACAGCGACACAGAGAATGACACTGCGACACAGAGAATGACACTGCGGCACAGGGAATGACACTGACACGGGGAATGACACTGTGACACGGGGAACGACACTGCGACACGGGGAATGACACTACGACTCGGGGAATGACACTGTGATAGGCAGCAGGACACAGACAGGCAGAATGAAACTGCGATATGTAGACTGACACTACGACATAGAGAATGACATGGCAACACAGGAAAATGACACTACGACACGGGGAATGACACCGCGATGCGAGGAATGACACTGTGACACGGGGAATGACGCTGCGACACGAGGAATGACACTGCGGCACGGGGAATGACACTGCGACACGGGGAATGACACTGCGACAGGGGGAATGACACTGCGGCACGGGGAATGACAGTGACACGGAGAGTGACACTGCGGCACGGGGAATGACACTGCGACACGGAGAATGACATAGCGACACAGGGAAACGACGCTGCGACACGTGGAATGAGACTGCGACACGGGGAGTGACACTGCGACATGGGGAATGACACTGCGACACGGGGAACGACACTGTGGCACTGAGAATGACACTGCGACACAGGGAACGACGCTGCGACACGGGGAATGCCACTGCGACACGGGGTATGACACTGCGACACGGGGAGTGACACTGCGACACGGGGAGTGACACTGCGACACGGAGAATGACATAGCAACAGGAAGAATGACACTGCGACACGGGGAATGACACTGCGACACGGGAAATGACACTGCGACACAGGGAGTGACACTGCGACACGGGGAATGACACTGCGACACGGAGAGTGACACTGCGGCACGGGGAATGACACTGCGGCACGGGGAATGACGCTGTGACATGGGGAATGACGCTGCGACACGTAGAATAACACTGCGACACGGGGAATGACACTGCGACATGAAGAATGATGCTGCGACATGGAGAATGACACTGCGACACGGAGAATGATACTGCGACACGGGGAATGAAACTGCGATATGTAGACTGACACTACGACATAGAGAATGACATGGCAACACAGGAGAATGACACTACGACACAGGGAATGACACCGCTGCACGGAGAATGACACGGCGACACGGGAAATGACACTGCGACACAGGGAATGACACTGCGACACAGGGAATGACACTACGACACGGAGAAAGATACTGCGACACGGGGAATGACACTGCGACACGGAGAATGATACTGCGACACAGAAAAATGACACTGCGACACGGAGAATGACACTACGACACGAAGAATGATACTGCAACACGGGGAACGACACTGCGACATGAAAAATAACGCTGCGACACGGGGAATGACGCTGTGACACGGAGAATGACACTGCGACACGGGGAATGACACTGCCACATGGGGAGTGACACTGCGACACGGGGAATGAAACTGCGACACGGGCAATGACATTGCGACCCGTGGAATGACACTGCGACACGGGGAATGACAGCGCGACACGGAGAATGACACTGCGACACGGGGAATGACACTGCGACACGGAGAATGACACTGCGACACGGAAAAATGACACTGCGACACGGAGAATGACACTACGACACGGAGAATGACACTGCGACACGGGGAATGACACTACGACACGGAGAATGACCCTGCGGCACGGGATAATGACACCGCGACACGAGGAATGACACCGCGACACGAGGATAGACACTGCGACACGAGGATAGACACTGCGACACAGGGAATGACACTGCGACACGGGGAATGACACTGCGACAGGGGGAATGACACTGCGACACGGGGAATGACACTATGACTCGGGGAATGACACTGCGACAGGGGGAATGACACTGCGACACAGGGAATGACACTGCGACGGGGGAATGACACTGCGACTCGGGGAATGACACTGCGACGGGGGAATGACACTACGACTCGGGGAATGATACTGCGACACGGGGAATGACACTGCGACTAGGGGAATGACACTGCGACACGGAGAACGACACTGCGACACGGGGAATGACAGTGCGACACGGGGAATGACACTGCCACACAGGGAATGACACTGTGACACGGGGAATGACACTGTGACACGGGGAATGACACTGTGACTCGGGGAATGACACTGTGATAGGCAGCAGGACACTGACAGGCGGAATGAAACTGCTATATTGAGACTGACACTACGACATAGAGAATGACATGGCAACACAGGAGAATGACACTGCGACACAGGGAACGCCACTACGACATGGGGAATGACACTGCGGCACGGGGAATGACACTGCGGCACGGAGAATGACACAGTGACACGGAGAGTGACGCTGTGCCACGGGGAATGACATTGCGACACGGGGAATGACGCTGCGACACGGAGAATGACGCTGCGACTCGGGGAATGACACTGCGACAGGGGGAATGACACTGCGACACGGGGAATGATGCTGCGACACGTAGAATGACTCTGCGACACGGGGAATGAAACTGCGACATGAAGAATGATGCTGCGACACGGAGAACGACACTGCGACACGGAGAATGACACTGCGACACGGAGAATGACACTACGACACGGGGAATGACACTGCGACACGGAGAATGACACTGCGACACGGGGAATGACACTGCGACACGGAGAATGACACTGCGACACGGGGAATGATACTACGACACGGAGAATGACACTGCCACACGGGGAATGACACTGCGACGGGGGAATGACACTGCGACACGGGGAATGATACTACCACACGGGGAATGACATAGCGACACGGGGAATGACACTGCGACACGGAGAATGACACTGCGACATGGGGAATGACGCTGCGACACGAAGAATGACGCTGTGACACGAGGAATGACACTGCGACACGAGGAATGACACTGCGGCACGGGGAATGACAGTAACACGGAGAATGACACTGCGACACGAGGAATGACACTGTGACACGGGGAATGACACTGCGGCACGGGGAATGACAGTGACACGGAGAATGACACTGCGACACGGAGAATGACACTGCGACACGGGGAACGACACTGCGGCACGGGGAACGACACTGCGGCACGAGGAATGACACTGCGACAGGAGGAATGACACTGCGACACGGAGAATGACACTGCAACACGGGGAATGACACTGTCACACGGGGAATGACACTGCGACACGGAGAATGACACTGCGACACGGGGAATGACAGTGACACAGAGAATGACACTGCGACACGGGGAATGACACTGCGGCACGGGGAATGACTGCGACACGGAGAATGACACTGCGGCACGGGGAATGACACTGCGGCACGGGGAATGACAGTGACACGGAGAATGACACTGCGACACGGAGAATGACACTGCAACATGAAGAATGACACTGCGACACGGGGAACGACACTGCGGCACGGGGAATGACTGCGACACGGAGAATGACACTGCGACACGGGGAATGACAGTGACACGGAGAATGACACTGCGACACGGGGAATGACACTGCGGCACGGGGAATGACTGCGACACGGAGAATGACACTGCGGCACGGAGAATGACACTGCGACACGGGGAATGACGCTGCGACACGGGGAATGACACTGCGACACGGGGAATGACAGTGACACGGAGAATGACACTGCGACACGGGGAATGACACTGTCACACGGGGAATGAAACTGCGACACAGGGAATGACGCTGCGACACGTGGAATGACGCTGCGACACAGAGAACGACGCTGCGGCATGGGGAATGACACTGCGACACGGAGAATGAAACTGCGACACGGGGAATGATACTACGACACGGGGAATGACACTGCGACACGGGGAATGACAGCGCGACACGGAGAATGACGCTGTGACAGGCAGAATGACACTGCGACACGGAGAATGACACTGCGACATGGAGAATGACACTGCGACACAGGGAATGACAGCGCGACACGGAGAATGGCGCTGTGACAGGCAGAATGACACTGCGACACGGAGAGTGACACTGTCACACGGGGGAATGATACTACGACACGGGGAACGACACTGCGACACGGGAAACGACACTGCGACACGGGAAGTGACGCTGCGACATGGGGAATGACGCTGCGACACGGGGAGTGACACTGCGACACGGGGAATGACACTGCGACACGGGGAATGACACTGCCACACGGGGACTGACACTGCGACACGGGGAATGACACTACGACTAGGGGAATGACACTGCGACACGGGGAATGACACTGCGACACAGAGAATGACACTACGACTAGGGGAATGATACTGCGACACGGGGAATGACAGCGCGACACGGGGAATGACACTGCGACACGGGGAATGACACTACGACTAGGGGAATGACACTGCAACACAGTGTCATTCTCCGTGTCGCAGTGTCATTCCCCGTGTCGTAGTATCATTCCACGTGCCGCAGTGTCATTCCCCGTGTCGCAGTGTCATTCCCCTAGTCGTAGTGTCATTCTCTGTGTCGCAGTGTCGTTCCCCGTGTCGCAGTTTCATTCCCCGTGTCGCAGTGTCATTCCCCGTGTCGCAGCGTCGTTCCCCGTGTCGCAGTGTCATTCCCCCTGTCGCAGTGTCATTCCTCGTGTCGCAGTGTCATTCCCCGTGCCGCAGTGTCATTCCCCGTGCCGCAGTGTCGTTCCCCGTGTCGCAGTGTCATTCTTCATGTCGCAGTGTCATTCTCCGTGTCGCAGTGTCATTCTCCGTGTCACTGTCATTCCCCGTGCCGCAGTGTCACTCCCCGTGTCGCAGTGTCATTCCTCGTGTCGCAGTGTCATTCTCCGTGTCACTGTCATTCCCCGTGCCGCAGTGTCATTCCCCGTGTCGTAGTGGTGTTCCCCGTGTTGCAGCGTCATTCTCCGTGCTGCAGTGTCATTCTCCGTGTCGCAGTGTCATTCTCCGTGTCACAGCGTCATTTCGCATGTCGCAGTGTCATTCTCCGAGTCGCAGTGTCATTCCCTGTGTCGTAGTGGTGTTCCCCGTGTCGTAGTGTCATTCCCCGTGTCGCAGTGTCATTCCCCGTGTCGTATTGGCGTTCCCCGTGTTGCAGCGTCATTCTCCGTGTCGCAGTGTCATTCTCCGTGTCACAGCGTCATTCCGCATGTCGCAGTGTCATTCTCCGAGTCGCCGTGTCATTCCCTGTGTCGTAGTGGTGTTCCCCATGTTGCAGTGTCATTCCCCATGTCGCAGTGTCATTCCCCGTGTCACAGTGTCACTCCCCGTGTCGCAGTGTCATTCCTCGCATCGCGGTGTCATTATCCCGTGCCGCTGGGTCATTCTCCGTGTCGTAGTTTCATTCCCCGTGTCGCAGTGTCACTCCCCGTGTCGCAGTGTCGTTCCCCGTGTCGCAGTGTCATTCTCCGTGTCGCAGTGTCACTCTCCGTGTCGCAGTGTCATTCTGCCTGTCACAGCGTCATTCTCCGTGTCGCGCTGTCATTCCCCGTGTCGCAGTGTCATTATCCGTGTCGCAGTGTCATTCTGCCTGTCACAGCGTCATTCTCCGTGTCGCGCTGTCATTCCCCGTGCCGCAGTGTCATTCCCCGTGTCGCAGTGTCGTTCTCTGTGTCGCAGCGTCATTCCACGTGTCGCAGCGTCATTCCGCATGCCGCAGTGTCATTCTCCGTGCCGCAATGTCATTCCCCGTGTCGCAGTGTCATTCTCCGTGTCGCAGTGTCATTCCCCGTGTCGCAGTGTCATTCCCCGTGTTGCAGCGTCATTCCCCGTGTCGCAGTGTCATTCCCCATGTCGCAGTGTTATTCTCTGTGTCGCAGTGTCATTCTCCGTGCCGCAGTGTCATTCTTCGTGTCGCAGTGTCATTCCCCGTGCCGCAGTGTCATTCCCCGTGTCGCAGTGTCATTCTCCGTGTCGCAGTGTCATTCTCCGTGTCACTGTCATTCCCCGTGCCGCAGTGTCATTCTCCGTGTCGCAGTGTCATTCTCCGTGTCGCAGTGTCATTCCCCATGTCGCAGTGTCATTCCCCGTGTCACTGTCATTCCCCGTGTCTCAGTGTCATTCCCCGTGTCGCAGTGTCATTCTCCGTGTCGCAGCGTTGTTCCCCGTGTCGCAGTGTCATTCCCCGTGTCGCGCTGTCATTCTCCGTGTCGCAGTGTCATTCTCCGTGTCGCAGTGTCATTCCCCATGTCGCAGCGACATTCCCCGTGTGACAGTGTCACTCTCCGTGTCGCAGCGTCGTTCTCCGTGTCGCGCTGTCATTCTCCGTGTCACAGTGTCGTTCTCCGTGTCGCAGTGTCATTCCCCGTGCCGCAGTTTCATTCTCTGTGCCGCAGTGTCATTCTCCGTGTTGCAGTGCCATTCCCTGTGTCGTAGTATCATTCCCCATGTCGCGGTGTCATTCCCCATGCCGCAGCGTCATTCCACGTGTCGCAGCGTCATTCCGCATGTCGCAGTGTCATTCTCCGTGCCGCAGTGCCATTCTCCATGTCGCAGTGTCATTCCCCGTGTCGCAGCGTCATTCTCCGAGTCGCAGTGTCATTCCCCGTGTCACAGCGTCATTCCACATGTCACAGTGTCATTCTCCGAGTCGCAGTGTCATTCCCTGTGTCGTAGTGGTGTTCCCCGTGTTGCAGCGTCATTCTCCGTGCTGCAGTGTCATTCTCCGTGTCGCAGTGTCATTCTCCGTGTCGCAGTGTCATTCTCCGTGTCACAGCGTCATTCCGCATGTCGCAGTGTCATTCTCCGAGTCGCAGTGTCATTCCCCGTGTCGTAGTGTCATTCCCCGTGTCGCAGTGTCATTCCCCGTGTCGCAGTATCATTCCCCGTGTCATAGTGGCGTTCCCCGTGTTGCAGCGTCATTCTCCATTTCGCAGTGTCATTCCCCGTGTCGTAGTGGCATTCTCCGTGTAGCAGCATCATTCCGCATTTCGTAGTGTCATTCTCCGTGCCGCAGTGTCATTCCCCGTGTCGCAGTGTGATTCCCCGTGTCGCAGTGTCATTCTCCGTGTCGCAGTGTCATTCTCCGTGTCACTATGTCATTCTCCGTGTTGCAGGGTCATTCCCCGTGTTGCAGTGTCAATCCCCATGTCGCAGCGTCATTTCCCGTGTCGCTATGTCATTCTCCGTGTTCCAGTGTCATTCCCCGTATTGCAGTGTCAATCCCCGTGTTGCAGTGTCATTCACCGTGTCGCAGTGTCGTTCTCCGTGTCGCAGCATCATGCCACGTGTCGCAGCGTCATTCCGCATGTTGCAGCGTCATTCCCCGTGTTGCAGTGTCATTCCCCGTTTCGTAGTGTCATTCCCCGTGTCGCAGTGGCGTTCCCCGTGTCGCAGTGTCATTCTCCGTGTCGCAGTGTCATTCTGCCTGTCACAGTGTCATTCTCCTTGTCGCGCTGTCATTCTCCTTGTTGCAGTGTCAGTCTCCGTGTGACAATGTCATTCTCCGTGTGACAGTGTCAGTATCCATATCGCAGTGTCACTCTCCGTGTCACTGTCATTCCCCGTGTCGTAGTGTCATTCTCCGTGTCGCAGTGTCATTCCCCGTGTCGCAGTGTCATTCCCCGTGTCGCACTGTCATTCTCCGTGTCGCACTGTCATTCCCCGTGTCGCACTGTCATTCCCCGTGTCCCACTGTAGTTCTCAACGTCCCACTGTAATTCTCCTTGTCCCACTGTTATTCCCCGTGTCCCACTGTTATTCCCCGTGTCCCACTGTAGTTCTCAACGTCCCACTGTAATTCTCCTTGTCCTACTGTTATTCTCCATGTCCTACTGTTATTCTCCATGTCCCACAGTTATTCCGCGTCCCACTGTTATTCCCCGTGTCCCACTGTTATTCCCCGTGTCCCACTGTTATTCCCTGTGTCCCACTGTAGTTCTCAACGTCCCACTGTAATTCTCCTTGTCCTACTGTTATTCTCCATGTCCCACTGTTATTCCGCGGCCCAGTGTTATTCCGTGGCCCAGTGTTATTCCGTGGCCCAGTGTTATTCCCCATGGCCCACTGTAATTCCCCGTGGCCCACTGTAATTCTCCGTGGCCCACTGTTATTCTCCACGGAGAAATAGAGGGGGACATGGAGAAATACAGGGGGACACAGAGAATAACAGTGGGACACAGAATAACAGTGGGACACAGAATAACAGTGGGACAGGGAGAATAACAGTAGGACAAGGAGAACTACTGTGGGACGTTGAGAACTACAGTGGGAGGTTGAGAACTACAGTGGGACATGGGGAATAGCAGTGGGACACGGGTGATAGCAGTGGGACTCGGAGGATAACAGTGGGCCACGGGGAATTACAGTGGGATACGGAGAATAACAGTGGAACACAGAATAACAGTGGGACACAGAATAACAGTGGGACAGGGAGAATAACAGTAGGACAAGGAGAATTACAGTGGGACGTTGAGAACTACAGTGGGACACGGGGAATAGCAATGGGACACGGAGAATAACATTGGGACACGAGGAATAGCAGTGGGACACGGGGAATAGCAGTTGGACACAGGGAATTACAGTGGGACACAGAGAATGGCAGTGGGACATGGGGAATAGCAGTGGGACACGGGGAATAGCAGTGGGACATGGGGAATAGCAGTTGGACACGGAGAAATACAGGGGGACACGGAGAATTACAGGGGGACACAGAATTACAGGGGGACACAGAGAATTACAGGGGGACACAGAGAATTACAGGGGGACACAGAGAGAATAACAGTAGGACATGGAGAATCACAGTGGGACATGGAGAATCACAGTGGGACTCGGGGAATAGCAGTGGGACATGGGGAATAACAGTAGGACAAGGAGAATTACAGTGGGACAAGGAGAATCACAGTAGGACAAGGAGAATAACAGTAGGACACAGAATAACAGTAGGACACAGAATAACAATAGGACATGGAGAATAACAGTGGAACACGGAGAATTACAGTGGGACACAGAGAATTATAGTGGGACACAGAGAATCACAGTAGGACACAGAATCACAGAAGTACAGTGGGACACGGAGAATTACATTGGGCCACGGAGAATAACAACCAGAATGAAACCTTGACACTGGGAATGACAGTGCAACAGCGAGAATAACTTGGATAAAGCCACTCCAACACTGAGAATGGACCACTGAGACTGAGACTGACATGGCGACATGGGGGAGCAGCCTGAGAATGAGATTGTGAGCGCAAAACTGACACTCTGAGAAAGTGAATAAGAATGTGACAGAGAGAATGATACTGCGACACTGAGAATGACACTGTAACATCAAGAATGACATAGGGAGTGACACTACAACATTGTAAATGACACGAAAAATACAGCACAACACCGAGTGTGCTTCAGCACAGGAAGTGATGCTGTTGCGACATTGGTGATGACACTGCAGCACAAGAAGTGGTGTTGGTTCGACATCAGGAATGGCTTTGGGAATGACACAGTGACATCAAAATGAAGCTATGACACCAGGTTTGACACTGTAACTTTGAGAATGGTATGGAAAAAAGACACTGGGAATTACACTGCAACAATGAGCAGGACACAGAGATACAGAGAACGACACTGCGGCACAGACTTTGACATTGGGACACAGGGAATGACACGGAATGTCATTCAGGTTCAACGGAGAGTGCGAGGGCATGCGAACAGCAGTGCATGTGTAGCTAAAAATGACATGGCAACCTGGTGAAGCAAATGAACAGAGCTCCTTGCATTGCCAAACAGCAGAAGCAGCAAGTGACGGACAGAGCTAAGCGATTCCCCCAACCAATGGGATCAGATCGAAGCTCTGCAGTCCTGCCACATCCAGTCGTGAATGGTGGAGGGCAATTAAACAACTCACCGGAGGAGGAGGGTCCCGAAGTATCCCCATCCATTGTTGTTTGTCATTTGTACAAACAATTTGGATGAGAATTTAGGAAGGATGGTTTGTAAGTTTGCAGATGACACCTAAGTTGGTAGCACAGAGGACAGTGAAGACTATCTCAGATTACAAAGGGATTTAGATGAATTGGACAAGTGGGACTGACAGATGGATTTTAATTTGGATAAATGCGAGGTATTGCATACTGGGAAAACAAACAACAGCAGGACTTATACAATCCAAAGCAGGGCCTGGGGAGGTTGTTGTAAAACAGAGAGACCCAGGGCGTGCAGGTACACAGTTCTTTGAAAGCTGCGTTACTGGTTAAGATGGCGTTTAACATGCTCGCTTTCACTGCTCAGATCACTGTGTATAGGAGTTGGGATCTCATGTTGAGGTTGTGGAGGATGTTGGTGAGGCCACGTTTGGCCTACAGTCTGCAGTTCGGAACAGCCCGCTATAGGAGGATTGTTATTAAACGGGAAACTGTTCAGAAACGATTTCCCAGGATGTCGCCGGGACAGGAGGTTTGAGTTATAAGACGAGGCTGGAATGGCTGAGAATTCTTTCCCTTGGAGACAGAGGGCTGACCCTATAGAGGTTTCTAAAATCATGGGATAGGGGAGTTCAAAAGTAGGGGGCACATTTGTAAGGTGAGAAAAGGAAGATTTAACAGGGACCTGAGGGGCAATTTTTTCACATAGAGAGCGTTTTGTACGTGGAATGAACGATCAGAGGAAGTGAATGCTGCAGATACAGTAACAACACTGAAAAGACAGTTCGACATAAATAGGAAAGGTTTAGAAAGCTACGGGCCAAATGCAGGGAAGTGGGACTAGTTTAGCTTGGGAAACTTGACTGGCAATGCACAGACCGGTCTGAAGGGTCTGTTTCCGTGTCGTGTGACTCTATTCTTAATGATGTCTATCACTATCTACCAGTGACGCAGCTTTCAAAGAACTGCGTACCTGCACCCCGAAGTCTCTCTGTTTAACAACAACCTCCCCAACACATGGGCGCAAAAGGTAAGGCTGAACCGTATTGCAACCATCAATCAGCCAGCAGTGCTGAATGGATGATCCATCATGTCCCCAGCATGACAGCTACCAGTTTTGAGCCAATTGAATTCATTCCTGCAAACACGGCTGAAGGCAGTGGATTCTGCAAAGGCTGTGGGTCGTGACAATATTCTGACAATCGGATAAGAGACTTGAGCTCCAGAACCTGCCACTCCCCAAGCCGAGCTCTTCCAGTATAATTAGCATCTGCCTGGACAATGTGGAAGCTTGTCCAGGTATGTCCTGTGCACAGGACAAATCCAACCGGGTCAATTACTATTCCAATCTCCTCTCGATCATCAGGAAAGTGATGGGAGGTGTCATCAGCAGTGGTATCACGCAGTACCTGCTCAGCGATGCCCAGTTTGGGCCACTCAGCTGCTGACCTCATTCCAGCCTTGGTTCAAACATGGACAAAAGGGCTGGATTCTAGAGGGGAGGGGAGAGTGACGGCCCTTGGCATTAAGGCTGCATTCAACCAAGTGTGGCACCAAAGAGGCCTGGCATAACTGGAATCAATAGGCATCAGGGGGAAAACTCTCAACAGGCTGGAGTCATGCCTGGCACAAAGGAAGGTGGTTGTGAATGTTGGAAGTCAGTCACCTCAGCTCCCGGACATCCCTGCAGGAGTTCCTCAGGAATAGTGCCTGAGGTCCAGCTGCTCATTAATGACTTTCTTCCACAGGTTAGGCCACAGCTCAAATACGGTGAGATGTTCTGGCCGCCGCACTTTGGGAAAGATGTGATTGCACAGGAGAGGGTGCAGGGGAGATTTACCAGGATTTTGCCTGGGATGGAGCATTCCAGTGAGGAAGAGAGGTTGGATACGCTTGGATTGTTTTCTTTGGAGCGGAAAAGATTGAGAGGGGACCTGATGGATGCTATAAGATTGAGGGGCATAGACAGGGTGAATAGGAAGCAGCTATAAGCAACTGTAAGGGACAAGGTTTCGAGGGGATTTGAGACAGTGTTTATCACTTAGAGCTTGGAATATACTGCCTGGGGAGACAGTGGAGGCGGGTAATCTCACAACCTTTAAAATATTACTTGGATGAGCACCTGAGGTATCATAACATTCAAGGCTATGGGACTAGGGATGAAGGCGGGACGGGTCCAAATTACCAGCACAAACTCAATGGGCCTCATCTGTGCTGCATGAATCAATAAGGTCAGAAGTAGGGATGCTCGCCAATGGTTGCACGATGTTCAGCACCATTCGTGACTCCTGAAGCAGTCCATGTCCAAAGCCAGCAAGCACTGGACAATACCCAGGCTTGGGCTGACAAGTGGCAGGCCACATTCACACAGCACAAATGTGAGGCGATGACAATCTTCAAGAGAAGAGAATCTCACCACTGCTTCTTGACATTGTGGGTGGCACGGTGGCACAGTGGTTAGCACTGCTGCCTCACAGCGCCAGGGACCTGGGTTCATTTCCTGCCTCAGGCGACTGACTGTGTGGAGTTTGCACATTCTCCCCGTGTCTGCGTGGGTTTCCTCCGGGTGCTCCGGTTTCCTCCCACAGTCCAAAAATGTGCAGGTTAGGTGAATTGACCATGCTAAATTGCCCGTAGTGTTAGGTAAGGGGTAAATGTAGGGGTATGGGTGAATTGCGCTTCGGCGGGTCGATGTGGACTGGTTGGGGCGAAGGGCCTGTTTCCACACTGTAAGTAATCTAATCTTGACATTTAATGGAATTACTATCACTGAATCCCCCATTATCAATATCCCGGGGTTACCATTGACGAGAAACAAAACTGGACTCACTTTGTAAGTTCAGTGGAAACAAAAGCAGGTCAGAGGCACAGAATAGCTCCCTCCCCCGACCCTCCAAAGCCCACCCACCATCGAACATCATGCAATCATTGGGGAACATCCCCACTTCTGATTCATGCAGCACAGGTAAGGCACAAGTCAGGAGTGTGATAGAATACTCCCCACTTGCCTGGATGGGTGTACCTCCAACAACACAATGGCTCGGTGCTTAGCACTGCTGCCTCACAGCCCCAGGGACCTGGGTTCGATTCACGCCTTGGGTGACTATCTGTGTGGAGTTTGCACATTCTCCCCGTGTCTGTGTGGGTTTCCTCCGGGTGCTCCAGTTTCCTCCCACAGTCCAAAGATGTGTAGGTCAGGTGAATTGGCCATGCTAAATTGCCCATAGTGTTTAGGGATGTGTAGGCTGTGTGCATTAGTCAGGACAAGTGTGGAGTAATAGGGCAGGGGAATGGATCTGGGTGAGATACTCTTCAGAGGGTCGGTGAGGACTTGTTGGGCCAAAGGGTCTGTTTCCACACTATAGGGATTCTATGGGTAAAACCAAGGACTGCAGATGCTGGAAACCAGATTCTAGATTAGTGTGGTACTGGAAAAGCACAGCAGTTCAGGCAGCATCTGAGGAGCAGGAAAATCGACGTTTCAGGCAAATGCCCTTCCTGATGAACACTCAAGAAGCTTAACACCATCCAACACAAAGCAACCCACTTGATTGGCACCACATCCACAAAAGATTCACTCGGTCCACCACTGATGCTCAGTAGCAGCAGTGTGCACTGTCTACAAGATACACTGCAGAAATTCACCAGAAGAGCACCTTCCAAACCTACACCCCTCACCATCTAGAAGGACAAGGGCAGCATTCAACACCACAACTGCAAGTTCTCCTTCAAGCCACTCACCATCCTGACTTGGAAATACATTGCCATTCTTTCACTGTTGCTGGGTCAAAATCCTGGAAGTGCCTATGTAAGGGTATTGTGGGTCAACCTACGGCCTGTGGTTTGCTGCAGGTCAAAAAGGAAGCTCACCACCACCGCCTCAAGGGCAATTAGGGATGGATGATAAACATGGATGGTCAACAACACCCATACCCCGGGAATAGATTTTAACATATATACTAGTTGCCTTCCTAATTGCTTGCTGCATTTGCGTGTCTACTTTCATTGTTGGACGAGGACACCCAGATCCCTTTGTATATCCATACATCCCAATATCTCACCTTTTAAATAATACTCTTTCTTACTGTTTTTCACACCAAAGTGTAGAACTTCATTTTGGTAGGACTCCTCCATCGCCAGACCACAGCAACACGACAGCTGGAGGAAGAGCGCCTCATCTTCCGCCTAGGAACCCTCCAACCACAAGGGATGAACTCAGATTTCTCCAGTTTCCTCATTTCCCCTCCCCCCACCTTGTCTCAGTCAAATCCCTCGAACTCAGCACCGCCTTCCTAACCTGCAATCTTCTTCCTAACCTCTCCGCCCCCACACCCACCCCCACTCCAGCCTATCACCCTCACCTTAATCTCCTTCCACCTATCGCATTTCCAATGCCCCTCCCCCAAGTCCCTCCTCCCTGACTTTTATCTTAGCCTGCTGGACACATTCTCCTCATTCCTGAAGAAGGGCTCTGGCCCGAAACATCGAATTTCCTGCTCCTTGGATGCTGCCTGACCTGCTGCGCTTTTCCAGCAACACATTTTCAGCTGTAGAACTTCACATTTCACCATGTTGTACTGCATCTGCCATGTGTTTGCCCACTCACTCCACTTGTCCAAATCACCTTGAAGGCTCCTTGCCTCCTCCTCACAACACACAATTCCATCATATTGCGTGACATCAGCAAACTTGGAAATGTTACATTTGACTCACTCATCCAGGTCATCTAAACATATCGTGAATGGCCGATGCCCAAGCACCGATTCTTCTCATTCCTTACTAGCCACTCTCTGTCACTCTAAAAATGACCCATTTATCCCTACTCTCTGTCTCTTGTGTGTCAACCAATTCTCAATGCACGCCAATGTAATACCTCCATCCCATGTGCTTTCACTCTTCCCACTCACCTCTTATGAAAGACCTTACCAAAAACCTATGAAAGTCCAAATACACCACATTGACTGTTCTCCCTTATTTATCCAACCAGTTACATTCCCCAGAACACTTCAGTGGAATTGTTAAGCATGGTTTGCTTTTCACAAACCAATGCTGGCTTCCGAATGTTCTGTTACGACATGTTTCAAAATGGATTGTAGCATTTTCCCCCATGACTGATGCCAGGCTAATTGGTCTTTAACTCTCGGATTTTCTCTCTCTCTCCCTTTACAAACATTCTGTCGGAACTACTCCAGAGTTGATAGAATTTTAGAAGATGACCCTTCATCCATCCAATATTTTCACGGCCACTTGCTTTTGTCCTCTGGGATGTTGATAACCAGGTTCTAGCTGATTTATCAGCCTTTAAACCCATTAATTTGCCCAGCAACTAAAGGCTGATTTTCTTCAATTCCATTTTTTGACTGGATCCTCGGTTCCTTAACATTTTGGGGATTATTTGTATCGTCTTTTGCAAAACAGGACAAAGTATCTGTTAATTTTTCTGCCATTTCTTTGCTACCCATTATAATTAGTCTGTCGGGGGTCCACATTTGTCTCGGCTAACCTTATTGCCTTTACATTTTTATAGAAGCTTTCAGTTACTTTCTGTGCGCCCTGTTAGTTTACCATCATACTCAATTTCTCCCTTTTACACCGTTTCCCACGTTTCACTGGAGTGTAATATGCTCCCATTCATCAGGTTTCCTGCTTTAATTTGGAGGTTTCCTCTTGGGATCCAAGGTTATCCCTAATTTCATTTATAAACCATGGTTGAGCCCCTTTTCTTGTTTCGTCTGTGCACCAAATACTTGTTGTAATTCGTGCACACGTTACCAATCCATTGCCAGCTCTATTAGTAAGGTTTCCCAATATATCATCTCCAATTCAATCCTCAGGTCCTCATAATTACCTTCATTTAGATTCAGGAACTGAGGTTTTGGATTCAACTTCTTCACTTTTCATCTGAATGAACAACGCTTATCATTTTCAGGTCGGTCTTCCCAAATGTAATCCATAAGATTGTTAAATAAAAGTTTTCTCAATGCATTACACCCAGTGTGGGATAGCCTGCTCTCGAGTTAGTGCCTTAACATGTTGGTCAAAAAAAAGCTAACATGTACACATTCCAGGAAGCCTCCTCCAGTTTAGTTTGTCCAACCTATAATTAGCCACAATTCACCCAGGAATACTGTTGTGCATTGACAGCATGCTCCTCTATCGCTAACCCCCAAAACATTCTCTGCCCATGGTGTTTATCTCCACCTGAACATAATTATCTGAGCCAATACACTTATTCAGTATTACATTCATTTTCTCCATTATAAACAAACAGTAATTCTATGCAGACACTGTTATTATTGAAAACCAACAGAAACACACTGAAAGCGACACAGAAAGACACAGAGAGTGACACAGAGAGCCACCCAGAGTGACACCCAGAGAGAGACAGAGTATGATACAGAGAGACACAGAGAGCGACACAGAGAGCGACACAGACTGACACCCTGTCTGACACCGACGGCGACACAGGGAGCGACACAGGGAGACACCGAGGGCGACACAGAGAGACACCGAGGGCGACACAGGGAGACACCGAGAGCGACACAGGGAGCGACACAGGGAGCGACACAGGGAGCGACACAGAGAGACACGGGGGCAACATAGGGAGCGACACAGGGGGCGACACATTGAGACACAGGGAGCGACACAGAGAGACACCGAGAGCAACACAGGGCGCGACACAGGGGGTGACACAGGGGGCGACACAGGGGGCAACACAGAGAGACACCGAGGGTGACACAGGGGGCGACACAGGGGGCGACACAGGGAGACACCGAGGGCGACACCGAGGGCAACACAGAGGGCGACACAGAAAGCGACATCTAGAGTGACACAGGGAGCAACACAGGGGGCGACACAGAAAGAGACACAGGGAGCGACACAGGGAGAGACACAGGGAGAGACACAGGGAGAGACACAGGGAGTGACACAGGGAGTGACACAGGGGGTGACACAGGGGGCAACACAGGGGGCGACACAGAAAGAGACACAGGGAGCGACACAGGGAGCGACACCGAGAGTGACATCTAGAGCGACACAGAGAGAGACACAGGGAGTGACACAGGGCAACACAGGGGGCGACACAGGGGGTGACACAGGGGATGACACAGAGGGCGACATCTAAAGCGACACAGGGAGTGACACAAGGAGCGACATCGGGAGCGACACAGGGGGTGACACAGGGGGTGACACAGAGGGAGACACCGAGGGAGACACAGAGGGAGGCACCGAGTGTGAGGTAGCAGTGCTAACCACTGTGCCACCATGCCACCCACATATGGAAGAATAAGGTGGACTAATGCTATTGTGCATGAGGTGGAATTAGGGAATGCTGTACTAATAAAACAACATCCCCACAGGCTTCCTCCTCTCAAAGCCACACATACCCAGAAGGAAGTGGATGTGATGCTCAGTGAAGATATCATTAGACCAAGTCAGAGCGAGTGGAGTTCACCGATCATGTTAGTTCCCAAACCTGACGGGACTCAATGATATTTAGTGGGCTATGCTAAGGCTATTGGACTCCAATACCACGACTGTATGAGAAAATTGGACTCATTGCATGGTTATTGGCAGGTACCTTTATCAAAGAAAGTGAAAGTGATTTCTGTGTTTGTAACCCCAAATAGGGTGGATCAAGTCAAAGTGATGCCTTTTGAAATGAAGAACGCACCCTCCACATTTCAAAACCTCAGAGTTGTGGCCAGATTAATAAATTGTGCAGTTTATCTGGGTAATATAGTGACCTTTAGCAACTCATGGAAAGGTCACATGGTATAGTTGGCAGAGCTCTTTGAATGATAATGAGAAGCAAAACTGGTGATAAACTTAAAGAAAACAGGATTCGGTGAAGGTAGAGGTGACATTCTTGGGACATAAGATTGGTCATGGAAGGTTGACCCCAAGGAACTCCAAGACAAAGGCCATCGAGGAGTTTCCATGATCTTCCTCAAAGAAAGAGGTGCTTCAATTTTTGGGACTATGCCAATCGGAGGTTTGTTCCAAACCGCAGCAGTGTGGTAGCACCACAAAAAGATTTACTAAAGAAGAACACAAAATTTTGGTGGCTAGAGCTGTGCCAGGAAGCATTTGAGCATTTAAAAGCAGTATTAACCATTGCACCAGTCTTAGCTACACCAATCTTTATGAAGCCCTTCAAAGTTGCAATCAATGCCAGCGATATAGGAGTGGGGATGATAATGGAATTGAAAGGCCAGTTAGCTACTTCTCAAAGAAACTCAATGCCCAACATCAAAAAGGAGTTCGGTACTGGCCTGACAACATTATAATGTTAATGTGACAAACAATGTATCGGAGACAGTTGTGTACACAGATCACAATTCACTTACATTTTTGGGACAATTTAAAGACAAAAATATGAGACAATTTTGTTGGAGTCTTATGTTACAGACTTTTAATTCACAAATTGTACATGTTGCGAGCAGTAAAAATGTGACAGCAGATGCGTTATCACGGATTTAAAGAAAATGTAGATAAGATTGGACAGATTCCAATGTTATATATGTGTGCAGAAATTAATATGAAAAGTATAACTTAGATTAATGACCTACATATTTGATTATAATGGGATTAAGAATTTGAAAAAAAGAAGAAACCATCTTTTCATTATGATAGTTCATTTTTTTCTTAAGCAGGGACGTGTAATGCAGTTGAAGGTGTGTACTATACCTTTAAGAGAGAGAATGCTGTTCTGAACTGACAACTTAAAGCACCTGCGTACATAACTAGTTGGCAGTCCCACAATGTACTGGAAAATTGAAAATATGTAACATTTGGTTGTGAAAGGGATACCTGAGTTTTGGTTGCTGTTTTGACAACAATTTGAATTTAACCAATCAGCTTAAACTATGCTTCAGGATACTAAAACCCAATTGTGTTTGAATTTATTGTTTTGTCAACATCGAACCAATGAGACGATCTGATGATGGGGGTATAAAAATGTGGACATTTTGAAAATTGGAGATAGAGCAATGGCTATCTAAACAGAAATGCATGGAGAGCTAACATCTTGCTCTCCAAGAAATGAGGAAACACTCTATCAAAGGGACCTTTTCATATGAAACATACTTGCAGTAAAAAGAAAGAAGATGACCCATGGGGATCCTCAGCCAGAAAAGGGAAGTCAAAAGATGACAGTGGCTGTGTGGTTTTGAAATTAGGTTGATGCAATTTTAAGAAGTGTCTTATTGGAACAGCATATTGTTATAGAGATGGAGGCAAATAGTAAGCAGTTAAGAGAAGGGGGGGCTTAGAGTTATGAATGGTTGTTGTTTAATATTCACTTTTAAAGTTAAAAAATAAATTGATGTTATTTTCTTTAAATAGTGAAATTTGGGAGTTCTCTGTCACTCATATTTTAACAGATTACAGATGAGGCGAGCTTTTCTGGGTGCTTGGGTTTAAGTAACAAAGGAGTTCATCTCCGTACCTTAATGACAGAGCGACACAGAGAGACACTGAGACAAACATACAGAGACACTTAGAATGACACAGAGAGACATTGAGAGTGATGCAGAGATTTGAAAGACACCGACAGACAAGAGAGACACCATGAATGAGACAGAGACACACTGGGAATGATGCAGAGAGCGTGACACACAGAGAGCCACCAAGAACAAGGCAGGGAACCACTGGGAACTCCATTGAGGGACACCGAGGGAGACTCAGACAGCCACTAAGAATGACACAATCAAGACAGAAACTGACAGACAAGAGAGACACTAAGAATGAGACAGAGACACAGCTAGAATGATGCAGAGAGCTACCGAAAGTGACACAGAGACCGACACCGAGAGGGACACAAAGAAACAAGAGACAGACTGAGAGCAACACAGAGACCCACCAGGAATGACACAGAGAGACACGGAGAGGGACACAGAGAGCTACCAAGAATGACATGGAAAGCCATCAAGAGTGACACAGAGAGGCATTGCGAGGGAGACGGAGTGACACAGAGAGAGGCATTGCGAGGAAGACGGAGTGACACAGAGAGGGGGAAAGAGTGAAACTGAGAATGACACAGGGAAGCACCAACAATGTCACAGGGAGACACAAAGATTGACACTGAGAGACACTGAGAGCGACAGACAGAAACAGATTGATGTAGAATCTGTGGAGAATGGAATGGATTGTCTTCTTCTTGCATGTGATCATTCATCAGACTCTTGTGAAGTCCGGTGAGATGAATCCCTCGATGATATCTGACAAAAATGAGTCCTCACTCTGAAATGTGACTCCTATTTCTCTTCACAGTTACTGCCTGATGTGCTTAGCACTTTCCACTTATTCTGTGTTTCTTTTAGACCATCTGTGTTGGCAGTTATGTGCTGATGAGATAGATGTCCCTTGACAGCAGCAGCAAAATTGGCTAACACCATTTGTGTTGTAACTCATGTAACTGTTGCTACTTTGTGCTTACATATCTCTGTTCAAATATGTTCTGTGTCTTTAATAATGCAACACACACAAAATGCTTCAACAGTACCTGAATCCACTCACTCTAAACTCTTCCCATCAAACACTCCCTGGACAGGGACAGCACAGGATTAGATACAGAGTAAAACACCGTCTATTTTGTCCCCTTCAAGCACTCCCACGACAGGGATAGCACAGGGTTATAGACAGAGTTGCACACTGTCTACACTGTCCCCTTCAAACAATCCAAGGACAGGGATAGCACAGGGTTAGATAGAGTCACACATCGTCTGCACTGTCCCCTTCAAACACCCCCAGGACAAGTACAGCACAAGGTTATAGACAGAGTAAAGCTCCCTCTATACCAACCACATCAAACACTCCCAGGACAGGGGCAGCATGGGGTTAGATACAGAATAAAGCTCTCTCACAAAGTGAGGTTTCTCCAACAAACTCTCTTACAGCAGGCAATACCTGTTCTCAATGATAAAATACTGCAGATGCTGCCATTTTGAAATCAAACAGAAACACTGGAAATACTCAGCATATCCACAGCATCTACAGAGGGAAAACTGAATTAACATTTCAGATGACTGACTTCTCATCAGCATTCCTCTTTAATTTTCAGATTAAAAAATTGTTGGATAGAGCGGCAAGCCTCCTTTCTTAACGACTCAAAGCATCTTTATCAAAATTACCAAAAGATTCTGCTATAACGCACAATGTACTTTCCTATTTCAGGCATTGAGCACCCCTACTCTACCAGTGAGAAGGCCCCAAAACATATCATTTCTCGGCACCAGAGGCACTTGGTACCAATTCTATGCAGCTTTGTACTACTTATGGTCTTATGACTGCTATTTGTAACGAAATGAGGATTAAGTCTTTGTATGGGTCCAATGGCTAAAGGTTTGCTATCCAATCCTAGCCATGAACCCAACAACTCTTGTTGCACAATGGTCGTGTCCCTACCTCAGACAGAAGATCTGGATTCAACTCATACCTGCTTCAGAGGTGTGAAATAACACTCCTGAGTAGGCCAGTTAGACAATATCTAGACCTGAATCAAACCTTGGATCTTCTAGAAAATATCTAGATATTGAATCAAATCTTGTCCTACTGAGGATTACCACCACGGAGATAAACAGATTGGATCTCAATCCTTTATTATATGGGATGGTGAGATTGGAGCAGATTAACCAGGCTACGCCAATAATCCTTCACATTGATCCCCAGTGCCAAGCGGATTGGGAGACGTAACAGATTGTGGGGAAGGGGGTGGAAGGGAGGTGTGTTGGGGTTGGAGGTCGAACACATTTATGGTTTTCCAAACGCCCCTCAGCAAATGGACATGCTCCTACCTGGCGCAACGAGGGAATCCATTGGGGTCTCAGTGTTTTCACAGTCCACGTCGACCTCGGTCTGATCCCGAGACTTTTCCTGATCCCGGTTCCTGCAACTTCCCGCCTGAGTCAGTTGTGGCGAGGCGGGCCTGGTTTTCAGATCCAGCTGCAGGTTGAGCAAGCTGGTCTGCTCGTTGATTTGCTGTTTATCGATCTTGCTGTTTCGCGTACCGTCCGCGTTTTCATTCTCTGTGACTCGGGCGCCCTCCGCCCCCACTTGCATGGCGGGCATGTTGGCGTTGGTGCCCAACTGCTGATTCAGGCGGCTGTGGGCAGACAGTGGAGACAGGTCACTCGAAGTGCACTCTGCCAAATGCTTATCTCCCTCCTCTTACCCATGCAGCCAATCTTGTTCACCAGTCATTGCTGGGTTGGCTACTGCTCAGGTAACACTGTCAATGGCCTCCCACCACCTGTGGAGGGAGACTCAAGTTGCTGCTGACACAAATGGTTTCCAGAGCCCTGGGGAGATCAGCGCATACAGCTGAGCCCCAGGGCAGGTCGTATTATAATTTCTCCACTCAATCCCTGTCCGAAATGGAGGGGAAGGATACTAAGTCATGATGGTCATTTGGAAAGCTAGGGCTGCTTGGCCCCTTTCTTGCATCATAACTATTCTGGTGATTCTGTAATGACTCGTAGGACATCAACCATCTCCTCTCCCACATAAGCACAACCGCCCAACGGCCCAATGTAACTGCTTGTCAAATCCTTCCCCTGTTGTCCACTAGAATCGTAGAATCCCTCCAGTGTGGAAGCAAGTCATTTGATCCATTGAGTCCACACCCACCCTCCGAAGAGCATCCCGCCAAGACCGATGCCCCCTACCCTATCCCTGTAACCCTGCACTTCTAATGGCTAACCCATCTAGCCTGCATATCCATGGGCAATCCTCCTAACCTGCATTCCTTTGGACTGTGGGACGAAACCAGAGGAAACTCCATGCAGACACAGGGAGAATGTACAAACCCCACACAGACAGTCACCCAACAGTGGGGCTGAACCCCAACCACTGAGCCACCATGCCACCCTCTACCTGCCACTGGAGATTGTTAAGGGGAGGATGTGAAATGGGGTTTGTCTACTTTCCTAGGAACCTTCTGCCCAAGTACAATAGGAAGATGGATATCTATGTGAGAAAGCAGTTCAGGTCACTGAGAGTAAGCTTTGATTTGATTAGATTAGATTCCCTACAGTGTGGAAGCAGGCCCTTCGGCCCAACCAGTCCACACTGACCCTCTGAAGAATAACCCAAGACCCATCTCCCTCTGACTAATGCACCTACCACTACGGGCAATTTAGCAGGGCCAATTCACCTGACCTACACATCTTTGGGCTGTGGGAGGAAACTGGAGCACCCAGAGGAAACCCACGCAGACACGGGGAGAATGTGCAAACTCCACACAGACAGTCGCCCGAGGCTGGAATCGAACCTGGGACCCTGTTGTTGTGAGGCAGCCGTGCTTACCACTGAGCCACCGTGCCGCGTTACACTGCTGACTTATCTGATCCTGACATTGAAGCCTTACACCATTACGGGCCAACCTGTGACAGAATCTTTTAGGAAATATCAATATGAACACTGACAGAGAAAATTGCATAGCAAGGCTAAGCAGGGTGTACGAGGGCAGATAATCACCAGCCTAGTTTGAAAGGAGTGTCGAAAAGGAAAAAGGATTTTAGAAAAGGTCTCCCAGACAATAGGAAGATTGGGCCACAAGGGGCTTGCTAACACACAGTAGTGTCGCAGAAATCTTTTAAAAATTCCATTTATTTCTGGACGTTTCATAAGATGAGAATCTATATGGATCCATAGGAAGTGGCTAAAGTTTCGCCACTGTGAGCTGAGACAGTTATATTTCAACGAGAAACAGCCAAATTGCTTTAAAACAGAATTTTAATACAGCAGTACGAGAGTCTCTGAGAATTAACTTCCTGGACACTTGAAGAAGGAAACCCAGGAAGAAAGAGAAACAGCCATCCTAAATGCACTGCAATCTTAGTTGACCAAGACTACAGGGTGGATAGAGCAGTTTCCACATTACAATGGATTGTGGGTACTTTGATTGCCATTATTGCCAATCAACACGTCGGAGTTCAAACCTTGGACACGGCGATTCCTTCTGATACAGAATCAGTGGTGGATCAGCAATATGATTAGAAAGCCCGAGGTTCAGGCTGCCTAGGGTTCAAGCCCCAGCACAGAAGCTGATTTTAAACTAAACTAATGTACTCTGGAATTTAAAGCTAATCTTAGTAATAGTGACAACTATTGTCGACGAGTGTAAAACCTCAACTGATTCACTGAGCCATTGTTACTTGGTCTGGGCTAGATGGGAGATCAGACCCACAGCAATGTTATGGGTTAACAGCCCTGAGTGGAGGCTGTGCAAGCCATTCTGTTAAAAGGGCAGTCAGGGATGAGCATCACACACCCCATCAAAAGAATAAAAAAAAGAGTACAAACCAACAGGCAGGAAATCCAAACGTTTCTCACCTCGTGTGGGGTCTCCCTCTCCAGGAGTGTGCCTTTGTCGGCTCACGGCCACCTTTCTCCTTGGGGCTGGGGCTTGGCAGACCGGTCTCCTCCTGCTCCTTGGGCGGGAGCAACCCTTCCTCTTTGCTGTCGCTCACCTCCAGCCCCAGCTTGGCTTCCTTGTAGAGCGACCGGTACCTCCTCTTCAGCCTTGCGGGTTCATCCATCACCAGGCCCTGCCCGCTGTCTGCCTGCCGGCTGTAGGCTTTGCACTCCTGATCCCCGTTGACTTTGGGAGAAAGGCTGTCCTTGTCTCCCACTGGCTGCCAGTTGTTGCGAAGCGACAGACTCTTGAAGCCCTCTCGCTTGCCGACCTCTCCTTCCCCGGCCTCCCTGGCCCTCTGCTCAGCGAGCCGCCGGATGCTCTCACTCTCAAAGACCCTGGAACGGTGCCTCCTGTACCTGCTGCCCTCCAGGCCTTGCAAAGCCTCAGCAAAAAGAGCCTCGCGGCTGCTCATCTGCATCCGCCTCCTCAGCTGGCTGGTTCGGGCCTCCCAGATAGACATGTGCTTGTGCCTCCGAAATTCCCTCCTGGAACCAAATGGGGACCAGAAACAACAGCAGACAGAATTAGGGCAAAACGCAACACAATAGTTAAATGATAGCAACAAAATATCTAGGTCACAGATACTCAGAGACAATGATTACCGCATTTAAGAGAGCAAAGCATTCAGACTGCAAGCAAAATCTTCCTACAGGAGCCTTTGTTTCTCAAAATACTTCCATTGTCACTGCCTCCTATCACAATAGCACACTGTAAAGAGTTTCCTGTCACTTGCTCAACACCAAATTTACTTCTCTTCTCAGCCAACCCATTTCGACAACGTGAATGGTGAGTGACAAAAATCGGGATTTACCAGTTAAAAGCCTGTGTTCCAAAAAGGACTGCACGTGTGGAGAAAAACAGAGCTGCACCCATAATTGCAGAAGGCCCGAAGCCAGTCCAAAGATGTGCAGAGCAGGTGAACTGGCCATGGTAAATTGCCCATAGTGTTAGGTGCATTAGTCAGAGGGAAATGGGTCTGGGTGGGTTACTCTTCGGAGGGTCGGTGTGGACTGGTTGGGGCCAATGGCCTGTTTCCACACTGTATGGAATCTAATCTAATCTAATCTATTTTTAAAGAGGAGATCTTG
Organism: Hemiscyllium ocellatum; assembly: GCF_020745735.1. Classification (NCBI taxonomy): domain Eukaryota; kingdom Metazoa; phylum Chordata; class Chondrichthyes; order Orectolobiformes; family Hemiscylliidae; genus Hemiscyllium; species Hemiscyllium ocellatum. The sequence continues at coordinate 99,862 of NW_026869335.1, forward strand.
AAGGCAGCCCAGTATCGAGCTTGTGCCAGCAACTCACTATTTGGTCAGACAGGACATGATTCCTCTACAAATTCCAGAATATCCACATTCCCTATCTGAGACACTCTAATCCCTCTCTCACTCTGCTCTATCAGAGATACTCAAATCTCTCTCCGACTGTCCTGTATCTGACACACACGAATCCTTCTGTAACTCTCCTACATCTGGTGCGGCACGGTGGCACAGTGGTTAGCACTGCTGCCTCACAGTGCCAGGGACCTGGGTTCAATTCCTGCCTCAGGCAATTGTCTGTGCAGAGTTTGCACATTCTTCCCGTGTCTGTGTGGGTGTGCTCCAGTTTCCTCCCACAGTCACAAAGATGTGCAGGTTAGGTGAATTGGCCATGCTAAATTGCCCGAAGTGTTAGGGGAATGGGTCTGGGTGGGTTGCTCTTTGGAGGGTCGGTGTGGACTTATTGGGCCAAAGGGCCTGTTTCCACCCTCAGTAATCTAATCTGAGACACTCTAATCCCGCTCTCACTGTCCTGTATCTGAGACAGGCGACTCCTTCTGTATCTCTCCTGTATCTGTGACACTCCAATTCCTTTCTCACTTTTCTCTATCAAAGACATTCTAACTGCTCTCTCTCACTCTTGTATTTGAGACCATGTAGCTTCACCACTCTCTGCAGTTTTCCTAGTACCTCCATCTCACTGTTTCAATCAATCTGTTTTGTGACGTCTCACGTCTTGACAGAGTTTAAACTCATGCTACTCTGTTGAGCAGCTTCACGTATGAACAGGATGCTCTTGCAATGAAAGTCAGATAATTGCCAGGAATATTGAGGAAGGCAGGCCCTTCCTCCCACCCCAACCACCCCCCCCCCACCCACCCATGTCCACCTGTCAGATGAGACTAGACCCTCAGGGTGTGGCTTGAGGCATGTCGTGTCCACTCACTCAGTTGATGGGAAGCCAGGTGCTGACATCGGGCTGACCTCTTTCGCTTTCTGCAGTGCGTGCTTCTGGTTGATGGCCTCCTCTTCTTCCTGCTCCTCCTAGGTGAGAACAGTGAATCCTATTCAATCTCACCATCCTCAGCACCCTTCTGAGGCTCAGAGCATTGTCGCCATGGACACAGCTAAGCCCCCATACAGCTAGTTCACCCCTGGTTCTAGCTCACCAGGAGCTTTCCTGCAGGCAGGTTGGTGGCTTTCACATTCGGCCAATGGCCTGCTTCTGGCCCTGAAGTAATGTCAAAGTCTTGCTGTGTGGGATGTGAGGAAGCCTTCTTCTTTCAACCCAGAGGGTGGTGACAGTCTGGAATGTGCTGCCTGGGAGGGTGGTACAAGTATATTGTCTCACATCCTTTAAAAAGTACATGGAATAGGCACTTGGCAGAACAATCAAGGCTCTGGGCCTAGTGCTGGTGAATGGGATTATGTTGAAGGTCAGGCATCGATGCACATTCGATGGGCTGAAGGGCTTTGACTGCACTCTGTGATTCTATTCTTGGGAAACTTCACAACTTTTAAAAAGTGGACAGCACGGTGGCTCACTGGTTAGCACCGCTGCCTCACAGCGCCCGGAACCCAGGTCCAATTCCTGCCCCAGGTGGGTGTCAGTGTGGAGTTTGCACATTCTCTGCGTGGTTTCCTCCGGGTGCTCCGATTTCCTGCCACAATCCAAAGATGTGCAGACCAGGTGAATTGGCCATGCTAAATTGTCCATACTGTTCAGGGTAAACGTAGGGAAATGGGTCTGGGTGGATTACTCTTCGGAGGGTTGGTGTGGACTTGTTGGGCCAAAGGCCCAGTTTCCAAAGTGTAGGAAATCTAATCTAATCAAGTATTTGGATGAGTATGTGAGGTCATATGGGCCAAGTGTGAGGAAGTGGGACTAGTGTAGCTAGTAATGTATTTACTTTGGCGGTATGGACGCATTGGGCCAAAAGACCTCTTGTGCACTGTATGACTCAGGTCAGCTCCAGACCATGTCACAGCTCTCTTGCCCACATTGCATGGGATCTGTGCATAGCTCCATTCCCATGTTGCACTGCATGGATTCTTAGTCAAGACTGTCTTTCATCTGTACAAATCTCTCTGTTTCCCAGTTGGTTGAAAGCTGATAGTAGCACGTCAACAAAGAGGACATTTTACCTTTGTCAGCTCCTGGGCGTTGGCCAGATTATCCACAGCGATGGCCAAGAAGACATTGAGCAAGGTGTCTTTGAATCCGAGTTAAGGAAATGAGGAACTGTCCAATCATCATAGAAGAACGAGGAGGAGGAATAGACTAGTCAGCCTGTTGAGCCTGCTCTGCCATTTAATACAACCATGGCTGATCTCACCTTGGCCTCAACTCCACTTTCCTGTCTGCTTTCCTCAATCCTTCACCTCATTAGTATTTAAAATCGGTCTATCTCCTCCTTAAATTTACTCAGTAAACCAGCATTCAACTGTGGGGTCAGGTATTCCACAGATTCACATCCCTTTGAGTGAAATGATTCCTCTTCATCTCTATTTTCAATTTGATTTCCCTTATTCTAAAACCATGACTTTTCATTCTAGATTGTCCCACAAGAAGCATGCACTCTGTGTCTACTTTGTCAATTGCCTTTAGCAACTTAAAGACCTCAATGAGATCTACTCTCATTGTTCTAAACTGTGGACAGTATTGGCTTAATCTGCTCAATCCTTCTTCATTAGACAAAGCCCTCACTCCTGGGGTCAACAGAGTGTTTCCCTCTGATCTGTGTCCAATGCAATTGCATCCTTTCTCAAGGAAGGAGACCAAAATTGTATCCAATACACGTGAGCAGATAATGCCAAACCTTACAGGAAAGATTTCACTTAATTACAGGAAAGGGCAAAGCAACACGAGGTTGATCTTCCAATGCTGAATTGACGGAAACAGGCAGACCAGATGCCAGTCATAAAGGATGTTTGTCACCTTTCTAGTTTCAGTGATTCTGAGTAATCCGACTGGAACTGGGTTTCCTCAGTCAGTATCCTGAGACCCCATCCCCCAGGTAAGTGTTGCATCCGCTCATTCGTACTGTCATTTAATCAATGCTCGAACTATGTCAATGTACTAACCCCCGACTCTATGAGTCTGCATCCTCTGCAACACATTATTTTGTGGCACCTCATCTGGGGAATGTTGAAAATCAGAAGAAACTACATCACTGCTCTCTTCAAACCACCATCACCATTTCCATCTAGAAGGACATGGGCAGCGGATACATAGGAACACCATCCCTACAAGTCCCCTTCCAAGCCACTCACCATCCTGACTTGGAAATATATCATTGTTCCTTCATTGTCGCTGGGTTAAATCCTGGAACTTTCTCCTTAGGGGGATTCTGGATCAACCTACAGCACATGCACTGCAACGGTTCATGACCACCTTCTCCAGGATACCTAGGGATGAGTAATAAATGCTCACCCAGCCAACCAATAAAAATGTGACTTCCCCCTTTATCAATACAGCTGGCTACACCCTCAAAAAAGCAGTAACAGATTTAACAAACAATTTCTCCTTCATAGAATCACCTTGCCCAATCATCATAAAAATGTCTTTCAAGCATCTTGTTACCACTTCTTTAATAATAGGTTCCATCATGTTCCTGAAAACCGATGTCAGGCTAAGTGGCCTGCAGTTCTCCCATTTCTCTTCCCAGATTTCTTCAACAGTTTTCCAATCCAAAAGGCATCATTTGAGGCATGTTTGAAGATGCAAACTAGTGAATCCAGTATCCCTGAAGTCATCATTGCAGATCATCAGGTCCAGGAGGTATGTGGGCTTTTTGTCCCATTACCTTTTTCCTGCACTTATTCCTTATTAATTACTTTAAGCTCCTCAATTCTCATTAGATACTCGGTTCCCCAGAACGTGTGGCACCCTTTTGGGCCTTCTGCTTGGAAGACAGATATAGAAATGCTTGTTTGACATCTCTAATATTTCCTCATTCCTCATTATAATTTATTCTGCTTTAGTCTTTCAGGATTAATTTTTCACTTTGCCTACTCTCTTTTTTTTTTATGAACTTGTCAAAACTCTTAGAATCTGATTTCCTACATCAAGCTAATTAGCCTGCAAGTTATAGTTTCATATTTTATCAATTTATCAGTCACCCTTAGCCAGTTTCCAAACAATCCTAATTCTCAGGCTTACTACTCATTTTGGAAATACTACACACCTGTACTTTTAATCTAAATTCTCTCCTCAAACTGTGTACTGACCCATGGATTTTTTCCTTAACAGAGCTGAGTTTATTTTGTAAGCAAGACTGGGCACTTGGTCATGGTTAGGGTGACAAAACATTGGGCAGCGCATAATACCACTGGCACTCCAGGTGAGGCTAAAGCCAAGGTATCCTACATCTTGTACTCTTCAGATGGTGGTTAGCATCATTCACTCCTTGGGGAGTGGGATTCAAGTGTCAGGGGAACAATGCCTCTCCATGGTTGAACAACGAGCTGTTGGGGAAATAATGTGAGGGGTAAGTTTGTTGCAGTTCTTAATGTGATAATCGCCAGGCAGCTTGTATTTAAGGAAGAACTGTCAATCCCCATAGGTAGACAATTTGTACCATTCCATCAGCAGCAGCCCACCCTCAAACAGCCAGTGAGTGTTTTATTTTAATTGAACCTATTTATCTAATCAACCTATTCACAGATGCTACTACACACCTCTGAAGTGTGTGAGAATCAAACCCAGGTCTCCCAGTCTAGCAGTAGGGACACTACCATTGCACCACAAGAGGGTCCCTCTGGTGACCTTTTTTTTAAATTAACCTAATTTTCTAATCAACCTGCTCAGGAATGTTATCATACACCTCTGGAGCAGTGCAACATCAACCAGGGCCTCTCAGTCTAGAGGTAAGGACACTACCATTGCACCACAAGGGGGCCCTCCAGTGAGTGTTTTTGAAGTACTATCCTGTTTGCATACTAATAGCTCACACTGCAGCAAGTCAGGGCTGGGACTGAAACAGCAGAAAGATCCTTTTTTAAGAAATGAGCTTACAGATTTACAATGTAATTGTCTCCAGCTTAGGGAGCAGACAATTTAAAACATAGAGGTTCATACCACTGTGATTGTTTGTAAAGGATGTTAAAAACGAGTGATGTTATTTTGACTTTCTCCTGCTTTGCTTTTCTCTTTGATTATATTAATCCATATTTCTCTTTCAGACTTGTTGTTGGCTCCGTTTCACTGTGTTACATTTATTGCCTATCATTCTGCTGTATTTTCAACTACCGAGATAAAGGACTCCGTTGGCTGGTCCCAGACGCCCCTTCCTCATTATTTGGGGCAGAAGCTGAAAGATCAAGTGTTTTACAATTTGAAGGCTGCAAGACCATATAGACATGACGCACAGTGAGACGTGAATTCTCCAATCAACTCTGGTCAATATTCAAAACTGGTGTCTTCATTGTCAGTTACCATGGTGACATGGCCTATCGGTTTGGTGCTGTCTCTGCCGCTAATATCTTGCATGTGGCAGCTGAAGGCTCAGAATCAGTGATCAGTTAGTGCATTTTGATGTCAATTCGAGAATGCTCTCTCACACATGCCATACCTGCCACCTTCCCATATTTTGCAAACAGCATGAATCATTTGAGTACCACATAGATAAAGCCCAGCTTGCAAAATGAAAACCAGAGAGAACAGCATGTGACGCTCAGTGAAAGGATACAGTTTCCAAAGAGTGTAAGGACAATAAAGTAGACAGATGACCACATTCCTGAGTGTACTCCGCCCTGGGATTTTATCCCGTTGTACATCACCTCATTCCAGTCCTCGCCTGTTAAAATCTACAGAGAAAAGATTCCATCTTAGTCACAACAGCATCACAGAACACAGAACGTTACAGTGCAGTACAGGCCCTTTGGTCCTTGATGTGGCGCCGGCCTGTGAAATTAATCTGATGCCCATCTAACCTACACCTATATATTAGCCATATATATGTCCAATGCCTATTTAAATGCCGTTAATGTCGGCGAGTACTACTTTTGCAGTCAGGCTATTCCACGCCCTTACTACTCACAAAGTAAAGAACCTACCCCTGATATCTATCCAAAATCTTTCACCCCTCAATTTAACTCTATGTTACCTCACGTTAGCCTTCATCTTCTGAGGAAAAACACTCTCACTGTCCACGTTATCTAACCCACTGATTATCTTATACGTCTCGATTAAGTCACCATCTTCTATCTAACGAAACCAGCCTCAGTTCCCTCAGCCTTTCCTCTGAAGTACTTCCTTCTATACCAGGCAACATCCTAGTAAATGTCCTCTGAACCCTTCCCAAAGCTTCCATATCTTTCCAATAATGCAGTGACCAGAACTGCACACAATACTCCAGGAGCGGCCAGACCAGTGCCTTGTACAACTGAAGCATGACCTTGTGGCTCCGAAACTCAATCCAAATACTAATAAAAGCTAACACAGCATATGACTTCTTAATAACCCTATCAACCTGGGAGGCAAAGTTCAGGGACTAAACCGAGAGATGGACCAGTCACCTCCAAAAAGGAAGATCAAACCTGGAAGTAGTTCAGAGCAGGAGTTGAATGTTGCAATGTGCAGGTCCCAGTGAGGAATCGAGGCAGAGAATTTACAGCTGTGACAGCATACATACCCCATCAGTTCCAACTCTCAAACACCGAACACTCTTTACTGCTGTTAAACATCGTCCAAAGTCTCTGACGGCTATTAAACACCACCCCCCACTCTCTGTTAAATACTGACCCCCCACTCTCTGACAGATGTTAAACACCGTTCCCACTCTCTGACTGCTATTAAACACCATCCTCAGTCTCTGACTGCTATTAAACACCATCCTCAGTCTCTGACTGGTGTTAAACACCGTCCTCAGTCTCTGACTGGTGTTAAACACTGTCCCCACTCTCTGATGGTGGTGAAACCAAGCCCTAACTAGCTGATTGCTGTCACACACTGACTCCCTCTCTGACTGCTATTAAACAGTGTTCCCAAACTCCGATTGCTGTTAAACACCGTCCCCACTCTCTGACTGCTGTTAAACACTGTCACCACTCTCTGACTGCTATTAAACACCATACCCATTCTCTGACTGCTATTAAATACTATCCCCACTCTCTGACTGCTATTAAATACCATATCCACTCTCTGACTGCTATTAAATACTATCCCTACTCTCTGACTGCCGTTAAACACATTCACCATTCTCTGATTGATGTTAAACAACGTCCAAACCCTCCCATTGTTGTTAAACTCCATCCCCACACTCACTGACTGCTGTGAAACACCATCCCCACTCTCTGATTGATGTTGAATACTGTCCCCAGTCTCTGACTGCTGTCAAATACTGTCCTTGCTCTCTGACTGTTGTTAAACACCATCTCCAATCTCTGACTGCTGTTAATTACTCTCCCCACTCTCTGATTGTTGTTAAACACTGTCCAAAAACGCGGATTGCTGCTAAACACTGTTCCCACTCTCTGACTGCTGTTAAACACCATCTCCACTCTCTGACTGCTGTTAAACACTGTCCCCACTCTCTGACTGCTGTTAAACACTGTCCCCACTCTCTGAGTGATGTTAAACACCGTCCCTACTCTCTGACTACTATTAAATACCATCCCTACTCTCTGACTGCCGTTAAACACATTCACCATTCTCTGATTGATGTTAAACAACGTCCAAACCCTCCCATTGCTGTAAAACTCCATCCCCACACTCACTGATTGCTGTGAAACGCTGTCCCCACTCTCGGACAGTTGCTAAATACCACCCCCACTCGCTGTTGCAATTAAACACCACCCCCACACTAATTGCTGTCAAACGCTGTCCCCACTCTCTGACTGCTGTTAAACACCGTCCCCACACAGATTGCTGTTAAACGCTGCCCCACTTTCTGACTGCTGTCAAACGTTGTCCCCACTCTCTGACTGCTGTGAAACAGTGTTCACAATCCCTGACTGCTGCTAAACACCGTCCCCAATCTCTGACTGCGGCTAAACACTGTCCGCACTCTCTGACTGCTGCTAAACAGAGACTTTACTCTCTGACTGCTGTTAAACCCCGACCCCACTCTCTAATTGCTGTTAAACAGTGTTCCCACTCTATGACTGCTGTAAAACACTGTGCCCACTCTCTGACTGCTGTTAAACACTATCCCCACTCTCTGAATGCTGTTAAACAGTGTTCCCACTCTCTGACTGCTGTTAAACACTATCCCCACTCTCTGAATGCTGTTAAACAGTGTTCCCACTCTCTGACTGCTGTAAAACACTGTCCCCACTCTCTGATTGATGTTAAATACTGTCCCCACTCTCTGACTGCTGTTAAACACTGTCCCCACTCTCTGACTGCTGTTAAACACTGTCCCCACTCTCTGAATGCTGTTAAATACCATCACCACTCTCTGACTGCTGTTAAGCACTATCCCCACTCTCTGACTGCTGTTAAATACCATCCCCACTCTCTGAATGCTGTTAAACACTGTCCCCACTCTCTGAATGCTGTTAAATACCATCCCCACTCTCTGACTGCTGTGAAACACTGTCCCCACTCTCTGACTGCTGTTAAACACTGTCCCCACTCTCTGAATGCTGTTAAATACCATCCCCACTCTCTGATTGCTGTCAAACGCTGTCCCCACACAGATTGCTGTTAAACACTGTCCCCACTCTCTGACTGCTGTTAAACACCGTCCCCACACAGATTGCTGTTAAACACTGTCCTCACTCTCTGACTGCTGTTAAACACTGTCTCCACTCTCTGATTGCTGTTAAACAATGTCCACATTCCCTGACTTCTGTTAAACACCGACCCCAATCTCTGACTGCTGTTAAATATTGTCCAAACTCTGACAGCTGTTAAACACCATCTCCAATGTCTGATTGCTTTTACGAACTGTCCCCACTCTCTGCCTGCTGTTAAACATCGTCCCCACTCTGACTGCTGTTAAACACCATCTCCAGTTTCTGATTGCTGTTAAACACCACCCCCACTCTCTGACTGCTGTTAAACATTGTCCCCACACTCTGACTGTTGTTAAACACCGTTCCCAATCTCTGACTGCTGTTAAATGCTGCCTCACTCTCTGCTGCTGTGAAACACCGTCCCCACTCTCTGACTGCTGTTAAACGCCGTCCCCAATCTCTGAATGCGGTAAAATGCTATCCCCACTCTCTGACTGCTGTGAAACACCGTCCCCACTCTCTGACTGCTGTTAAACACTGTCCCCACTCTCTGACTGCTGTTAAACACCGTTCCCAATCTCTGACTGCTGTTAAATGCTGCCTCACTCTCTGACTGCTGTGAAACACCGTCCCCACTCTCTGACTGCTGTTAAACACCGTCCCCACTTTCTGACTGCTGTTAAACACCATTCCCACTCTCTGACTGATGTTAAACAGCTTCCCATCATTCTGACTGCTGTGAAACACTGTCCCCAATCTCTGACTGCTGTTAAACACTGTACCCACTCTCTAACGGCTGTTAAACACCGTCCCCACTCTCTGATTGCTGTTAAAAACTGTCCCCGCTCTCTGACTGCTGTTAAACACTGTCCACACTCTCTCATTGCTGTTAAACACTGTCCCCACTCTTTTATTGCTGTTATAAACACCGTCCCCACTCTCTGATTGCTGTGAAACACCATTCCCACTCTCTGAATGCTGTTAAGCACCATCTCCACTCTCTGACTGCTGTTAAACACCATCTCCACTCTCTGACTGCTGTTAAACACCGTCTCCACTCTCTGACTGTTGTTAAACGCCGTCCCCACTCTCTGACTGCTGTTAAACACCATCTCCACTCTCTGACTGCTGTTAAACACCGTCCCCACTCTCTGAATGCTGTTAAAAACTGTCCCCGCTCTCTGACTGCTGTTAAAAAACACTGTCCCCACTCTCTGACTGCTGTTAAACTGTGCCCCACTCTCTGACTGCTGTCAAACGCTGTCCCCACTCTCTGACTGCTGTTAAACACCGTTCCCACTCTCTGACTGCTGTTAAACACCATCTCCACTCTCTGAATGCTGTTAAACACCGTCCCCGCTCTCTGAATGCTGTTAAAAACTGTCCACACTCTCTGATTGCTGTTAAACACCGTCCCCACTCTTTTATTGCTGTTAAACACCGTCCCCACTCTCTGATTGCTGTTAAACACCATTCCCACTCTCTGACTGCTGTTAAACACCGTCTCCACTCTCTGACTGTTGTTAAACACCGTCCCCACTCTCTGACTGCTGTTAAACACCATCTCCATTCTCTGAATGCTGTCAAACGCTGTGCCCACTCTCGGACATCTGCTGAACACCACCCCCACTCGCTGTTGCTATTAAACACCACCCCCACACTGATTGCTGTCAAACGCTGTCCCCACTCACTGACTGCTGTTAAACACCGTTCCCACTCTCCGACTGCTGTTAAACGTCATCTCCACTCTCTGACTGCGGTCAAACGCTGTCCCCACTCTCTGACTGCTGTCAAACGCTGTCCCCACTCTCTGACTGCTGTTAATCACCATCCCCACTCTCTGAATGCTGTTAAAAACTGTCCACGCTCTCTGACTGCTGTTAAACACTGTCCACACTCTTTTATTGCTGTTAAACACTGTCCCCACTCTTTTATTGCTGTTAAGCACCATTCCCACTCTCTGAATGCTGTTAAACACCGTCCCCACTCTCTGACTGCTGTTAAACACCGTTCCCACTCTCTGACTGCTGTTAAACACCATCTCCACTCTGACTGCTGTTAAACACCGTCTCCACTCTCTGACTGTTGCTAAACACCGTCCCCACTCTCTGACTGCTGTTAAACACCATCTCCACTCTCTGACTGCTGTTAAACACCGTCCCCACTCTCTGACTGCTGTTAAACACCATCTCCACTCTCTGACCGCTGTTAAACACCGTCCCCACTCTCTGACTGCTGTTAAACACCGTTCCCACTCTCTGATTGCTGTTAAACACCATCTCCACTCTCTGACTGCTGTCAAACACTGTCCCCACTCTGTGACTGTTGTTAATCACCGTCCCCACTCTCTGACTGTTGTTAATCACCATCCCCACTCTCTGACTGCTATTAAACACCATCCCCACTCTCTGACCGCAGTTAAACACTGTCCTCACTCTCCGACTGCTGTTAAAACCCATATCCACTGCCTGACTGTTGTTAAACACCATCTCCACTCTCTGACTGCTATCAAACACTGTCCCCACTCTCTGACTGCTGTTAAACACTGTCCCCACTCTCTGATTGCTGTTAAACACCGTCCCCACTCTCTGACTGCTGTTAAACACCATTCCCACTCTCTGACTGCTGTTAAACACCGTCCCCACTCTCTGACTGCTGTTAAACACCATTCCCACTCTCTGACTGCTGTTAAACACCGTCCCCACTCTCTGACTGCTGTTAAACACCATTCCCACTCTGACTGCTGTCAAACGCTGTCCCCACTCTCTGACTGCTGTCAAACACTATCCCCACTCTCTGATTGCTGTTAAACACCGTCCCCACTCTCTGACTGCTGTTAAACACCGTCCCAACTCTCTGACTGCTGTTAAACACCGTTCCCACTCTCTGCTGTTAAACACTGTCCCCACCCTCTGAATGCTGTTAAATACCATCTCCACTCTCTGACTGCTGTCAAACGCTGTCCCCACTCTCTGACTGCTGTTAAACGCCATCTCCACTCTCTGAATGCTGTTAAACACCATCTCCACTCTCTGAACGCTCTTAAACACCATCCCCACTCTCTGACTGCTGTTAAACACCAACCCCACTCGCTGTTGCCGTTAAAAAATGTCCCCACTCTCTGACTGCTATTCAAGACCATCCCCACTCTGACTGCTGTCAAACGCTGTCCCCACTCTCTGATTGCTGTTAAACTGTGCCCCACTCTCTGACTGCTGTCAAACGCTGTCCCCACTCTCTGACTGCTGTTAAACACCATCTCCACTCTCTGATTGCTATCAAACACTGTCCCCACTCTGTGACTGTTGTTAATCACCGTCCCCACTCTCTGACTGTGGTTAATCACCATCCCCACTCTCTGACTGTTGTTAATCACCGTCCCCACTCTCTGACTGTTGTTAATCACCATCCCCACTCTCTGACTGCTATTAAACACCATCCCCACTCTCTGACCGCAGTTAAACACTGTCCTCACTCTCCGACTGCTGTTAAAACCCATATCCACTGCCGGACTGTTGTTAAACACTCTCTCCACTCTCTGAATGCTGTTAAACACCGTCCCCGCTCTCTGAATGCTGTTAAAAACTGTCCCCGCTCTCTGATTGCTGTTAAACACTGTCCCCACTCTCTGATTGCTGTTAAACACCATTCCCACTCTCTGAATGCTGTTAAGCACCATCTCCACTCTCTGACTGCTGTTAAACACCGTTCCCACTCTCTGACTGCTGTTAAACACCATCTCCACTCTCTGACTGCTGTTAAACACCGTCTCCACTCTCTGACTGTTGTTAAACACCGTCTCCACTCTCTGACTGTTGTTAAACACCGTCCCCACTCTCTGACTGCTGTTAAACACCATCTCCACTCTCTGACTGCTGTTAAACACCGTCCCCACTCTCTGACTGCTGTTAAACACCGTTCCCACTCTCTGATTGCAGTTAAACATCATCTCCACTCACTGACTGCTGTCAAACACTGTCCCCACTCTGTGACTGTTGTTAATCACCGTCCCCACTCTCTGACTGTTGTTAATCACCATCTCCACTCTCTGACTGCTATTAAACACCATCCCCACTCTCTGACCGCAGTTAAACACTGTCCTCACTCTCCGACTGCTGTTAAAACCCATATCCACTGCCTGACTGTTGTTAAACACTCTCTCCACTCTCTGAATGCTGTTAAACACCATCCCCACTCTCTGAATGCTGTCAAACACTGTCCCCGCTCTCTGAATGCTGTTAAAAACTGTCCCCGCTCTCTGACTGCTGTTAAACACTGTCCCCACTCTTTTATTGCTGTTAAACACCGTCCCCACTCTCTGATTGCTGTTAAACACCATTCCCACTCTCTGAATGCTGTTAAGCACCATCTCCACTCTCTGACTGCTGTTAAACACCGTTCCCACTCTCTGATTGCTGTTAAACACCGTCCCCACTCTCTGATTGCTGTTAAACATCATCTCCACTCTCTGACTGCTGTTAAACACCGTCTCCACTCTCTGAATGCTGTTAAGCACCATCTCCACTCTCTGACTGCTGTTAAACACCGTTCCCACTCTCTGATTGCTGTTAAACACCGTCCCCACTCTCTGATTGCTGTTAAACATCATCTCCACTCTCTGACTGCTGTTAAACACCGTCTCCACTCTCTGACTGTTGTTAAACATCATCTCCACTCTCTGACTGCTGTTAAACACCGTTCCCACTCTCTGATTGCTGTTAAACACCGTCTCCACTCTCTGACTGCTGTTAAACACCATCTCCACTCTCTGACTGCTGTTAAACACCATCTCTACTCTCTGACTGCTGTTAAACACCGTCCCCACTCTCTGACTGCTGTTAAACACCGTCCCCACTCTCTGACTGCTGTTAAACACCGTTCCCACTCTCTGACTGCTGTTAAACATCATCTCCACTCTCTGACTGCTGTCAAACACTGTCCCCACTCTGTGACTGTTGTTAATCACCGTCCCCACTCTCTGACTGTTGTTAATCACCATCTCCACTCTCTGACTGTTGTTAATCACCATCTCCACTCTCTGACCGCAGTTAAAAACTGTCCTCACTCTCCGACTGCTGTTAAAACCCATATCCACTGCCTGACTGTTGTTAAACACTCTCTCCACTCTCTGAATGCTGTTAAACACCATCCCCACTCTCTGAATGCTGTTAAACACTGTCCCCACTCTCTGATTGTTGTTAAACACCGTCCCCACTCTCTGATTGCTGTTAAACACCATTCCCACTCTCTGAATGCTGTTAAACATCATCTCCACTCTCTGACTGCTGTTAAACACCATCCCCATTCTCTGAATGCTGTCAAACGCTGTGCCCACTCTCGGACATCTGCTAAACACCACCCCCACTCGCTGTTGCTATTAAACACCACCCCCACACTGATTGCTGTCAAACGCTGTCCCCACTCACTGACTGCTGTTAAACACCGTCCCCACTCACTGACTGCTGTTAAACACTGTCCCCACTCACTGACTGCTGTTAAACACCATCCCCACTCTCTGACTGCTGTTAAATGCTGTCCCCACTCTTTGATTCCCATTAAACACTGCCCCCATGCTCCGACTGCTGTCAAAAACCATCCCCACTCTCTGACTGCTGTTAAACACCCTCTCCCCTCTCCGACTGCTATTAAACACCGTCCCCATTCTCTGACTGCTGTCAAACACTATCCCCACTCTCTGACTGCTGTTAAACACCGTCTCCACTCTCTGACTGCTGTTAAACACCGTTCCCACTCTCTGACTGCTGTTAAACACTGTCCCCACCCTCTGAATGCTGTTAAACACCATCTCCACTCTCTGACTGCTGTCAAACGCTGTCTCCACTCTCTGACTGCTGTTAATCACCATCCCCACTCTCTGACTGCTGTTAAACACCGTTCCCACTCTCTGAATGCTCTTAAACACCATCTCCACTCTCTGACTGCTGTTAAACACCGTCCCCACTGACTGATTGCTATTAAACACCATCCCCACTCTCTGACCGCTGTTAAAACCCATATCCACTGCCTGACTGTTATTAAACACTCTCTCTACACTCTGACTGCTGTTAAACACCAACCCCACTCGCTGTTGCCGTTAAAAAGTGTCCCCACTCTCTGACTGCTATTCAAGACCATCCCCACTCTGACTGCTGTTAAATGATGCCCCAATCTCTGACTGCTGTTAAACACTCTCTCCTCTCTCTGACTGTTGTTAAACACTGTCCCCACTCTCTGACTGCTGTTAAATATTGTCCAAACTCTCTGACTGCTGTTAAACACCGTCCCCACTCTCTGACTGCTGTTAAACACCGTCCCCACTCTCTGACTGCTGTTAAACACAGTCCCCACTCTCTGACTGCTGTTAAACACCGCCCCCACTCTCTGCCTGCTGTTAAACACAGCCCCCACTCTCTGACTGCTGTTAAACACAGTCCCCAATCTCTGACTGCTGTTAAACACTGTCCACACTCTCTGACTGCTATTAAACACCATCTCCACTCTCTGAATGCTGTTAAACGCCATCCCCACTCTCTGACTGCTGTTAAACACCGTCCCCACTCTCTGACTGCTGTTAAACACCGTCTCCACTCTCTGACTGCTGTTAAACACTGTCCCCACTCACTGATTGCTATTAAATGCCATCCCCAGTCTCCAATTGCTGTTAAAGACTCTCTCCATCTCTGATTGCTGTTAAACACTGTCCTCACTCTCCGACTGCTGTTAAACCCCATATCCACTGCCTGACTGTTATTAAACACTCTCTCCACTCTCTGACTGCTGTTAAACACCGTCCCCACTCTCTGACTGCTGTTATACACCATCCCCACTTTCTGACTGCTGTTAAACACCGTCCACACTCTCTGACTGCTGTTAAACAGTGTCCCCATTCTCTGACTGCTGTTAAACACCAGCTCTACGGTCTGATTGCTGTTAAACACAGTCCCCACACTCTCACTTTTGTTACACATGTCCACATTCTCTGATTGCTGGTAAACACTGTCACCACTCTCTGACTGCTGTTAAACACCCTCTCCCCACTTTGACTGCTGTAAATGCTGTCCCCACTCTCTGATTACTGTTAAACACCGTCCCCACTCTCTGATTGCTGTTAAACACCGTCCCCACTCTCTGACTGCTGCTAAACACCGTCCCCACTCTCTGACTGCTGTTAAACACTGTCCCCACTCTCCATTTGCTGTTAAACACCATCCCCACTCTCTGGCTGTTGGTAAACACTGTCCCCACTCTCTGACTGCTGTCAAACACTGTCCCCACACTCTGACTGCTGTTAAACACTGTCCCCACTCTCTGACTGCTGTTAAACACCGTCCCCACTCACTGACTGCTGTTAAACACTGTCCCCACTCACTGACTGCTGTTAAACACCATCCCCACTCTCTGACTGCTGTTAAATGCTGTCCCCACTCTTTGATTCCCATTAAACACTGCCCCCATGCTCCGACTGCTGTCAAAAACCATCCCCACTCTCTGACTGCTGTTAAACACCCTCTCCCCTCTCCGACTGCTATTAAACACCGTCCCCATTCTCTGACTGCTGTCAAACACTATCCCCACTCTCTGACTGCTGTTAAACACCGTCTCCACTCTCTGACTGCTGTTAAACACCCTCTCCCCTCTCTGACTGCTATTAAACACCGTCCCCATTCTCTGACTGCTGTCAAACACTATCCCCACTCTCTGACTGCTGTTAAACACCGTCTCCACTCTCTGACTGCTGTTAAACACCGTTCCCACTCTCTGACTGCTGTTAAACACTGTCCCCACCCTCTGAATGCTGTTAAACACCATCTCCACTCTCTGACTGCTGTCAAACGCTGTCTCCACTCTCTGACTGCTGTTAATCACCATCCCCACTCTCTGACTGCTGTTAAACACCGTTCCCACTCTCTGAATGCTCTTAAACACCATCTCCACTCTCTGACTGCTGTTAAACACCGTCCCCACTGACTGATTGCTATTAAACACCATCCCCACTCTCTGACCGCTGTTAAAACCCATATCCACTGCCTGACTGTTATTAAACACTCTCTCTACACTCTGACTGCTGTTAAACACCAACCCCACTCGCTGTTGCCGTTAAAAAGTGTCCCCACTCTCTGACTGCTATTCAAGACCATCCCCACTCTGACTGCTGTTAAATGATGCCCCAATCTCTGACTGCTGTTAAACACTCTCTCCTCTCTCTGACTGTTGTTAAACACTGTCCCCACTCTCTGACTGCTGTTAAATATTGTCCAAACTCTCTGACTGCTGTTAAACACCGTCCCCACTCTCTGACTGCTGTTAAACACCGTCCCCACTCTCTGACTGCTGTTAAACACAGTCCCCACTCTCCGACTGCTGTTAAACACCGCCCCCACTCTCTGACTGCTGTTAAACACAGTCCCCAATCTCTGACTGCTGTTAAACACTGTCCACACTCTCTGACTGCTGTAAAAAAGCGTCCCCACGATCTGACTGCTGTTCAACACCCTGTCCCTTCTCTAATTGCAGTTAAACACTGTCTCCACTCTCTGACCACTGCGAACACTATCCATGCTCTCTGATTGCTGTTAAACACTGTCCACACGCTTTGAATGCTGTTTAAGACAGACCCCTTATCTGATTGCTGTTGAACGCAATCCAAACAGTCTGACTGGTGTTAAACGCTGTCCTCACTCTCTGACTGCTGTTAAACGCTGTCCTCACTCTCTGACTGCTGTTAAACACCGTCCCCACTCTCTGACTGTTGTTAAACACCATCCCCACTCTCTGACTGTTGTTAAACACCATCCCCACTCTCTGACTGTTGTTAAACACCGTCCCCACTCTCTGATCGCCATTAATGACTGTCACTGCTCTCTGTGCACACTTGAACCTTTCCCCTTTAAACACCTTCACTGTTCTGTGACTGCTTTTACACATAGTTCCTGCACTCTCTGTGTTATTAATCATCATCACTGCTGTTGCCTGACTTCACTATGTGTGACCCATACAGATATTAAATCATTTTGTGCCGTTTTCTCGCTTCAACTCTGAAATGCTCCCCTCTCCGATCTCCTCTGACGTATTTCCGTTAGACATGCCCAATGAGCTTGTCCTTCAGTCAGGCAGTTGGTCATACCTGAAACACTGTGATGATCGCAGCGGGAAAGGTGTCAAAGTTGGTTGGCGGCGTGCCATCCTCGAAGTTGAACCTGCGGAGAAAGTGAAGAAGTGGAACCGTCATGTCGGGCCCAGAGGGGAAACCCTGTCAGTCTGCGATTTTCAACCTTGAGAAAATATAACAGTGAGTGGTGTCGACCACATTGAGTGCATCGATAGAGGGTAAACTGTGTGGGCGATACTCACTGTCCACCAAAGAGCTGCATCCCCAGCAGTGCAAACACAACGATGAAGAGAAAGAGAAGGAACAGCAGACTGATGATGGATTTCATTGAACTCATTAGGGAAACTACCAGGTTACGCAGTGATGCCCAGTACCTGAGGAACATCAAGGGAAGGCATTATCAGAGACAGGAACAGCACAGTGAGGATCATACAAAATATAAACCTGCTGCTCACACCTGTGGGAAAACAGTGAGGAACTGCTGCAACTGTCTCTGCCGGGAAACCAGTGAGGAACTGGCGCCAGTGATTGGGGGGAATCTAGTGAGGAGCTGGTGCCAGTGTCTGTGTGGGGAGACCAGTGAGGAGCCAGTACTTGAGTCTTTGTGGAGAAACCAATGAGGGTCTGGTGCCAGTGTCCAAGTGGAGAAACTACTGAGGAACTGGTGCCAGTCTCTGTGTGGGGAAGCCAGTGAGGAGCTGGGGCCAGTCTCTGTGTGGGGAAGCCAGTGAGGAGCTGGGGCCAGTCTCTGTGTGGGGAAGCCAGTGAGGAGCTGGGGTCAGTCTCTGTGTGGGGAAGCCAGTGGGGAGCTGGGGCCAGTCTCTGTGTGGGGAAGCCAGTGAGGAACTGGGGCCAGTCTCTGTGTGGGGTAACTAGTGAGGAGCTGGGGCCAGTCTCTGTGTGGGGATCTGTGTGGTGGGTAAGGCAGTTAAATATTCCTCCTGTGGAATGTGGGAAGCAAGGGTCACCACTAATGTCCCCATTGACTTCCTCTGTGGGAAGTGCACCCAACTCCAGTTCCTCGAAAACTTCCGCTTTAGGGAACTGAAGCTGGAGCTAAAGATGGATGAAGTCCGGATCATTCAGGAGGTGGAGGGGGTTACTGAGAGGAATTACAGGGAGGTAGTCACACCTCAGGGGCAAGAATGATGCAGATGGGGTACTATCAGGTGACAGAAAGGGAACCGGCAGGCAGTGCAGGGATCCCCTGTGGCCATTCCCCTCAATAACAAGTATACAGTCTTGGATACTGCTGGGGGGGAGCGACTTACCAAGTGTAAGCAATGGAGTACAGACCTGTGGCACAGAGTCTTTCCCTGGTGCTGAGAAGGGTATGGGAGAAGAGGAGCAGAGCATTAGTCATTGGGGGCTCCATAGTTAGGGGGACGGATAAAAGGTTCTGTGGGAACGAGAGAGAGAGACTCACGGTTGGTGTGTTGCCTCCCAGGTGGCAGGGTTCGTGATGGCTCTGATCATGTTTTTGGGATGCTGGAGCGGGAAGGGGAGTAGCCCCAAGTTGTGGATTTAAAGCAGGAGCTAGTGTGGAAGCTTAGAACTAGAACAAACAGAGCTGTTATCTCTGGTTTGTTGCCCGTGCCACGTGCTATCGAGGTGAGAAGTAGGGAGAGAGAGGGGTCGAACACGTGGTTACAGGGATGGTGCAGGAGGGAGAGATTCAGATACCTGGATAACTGGGGCTCATTCTGGGGTAGGTGGGACTTATACAAATAGGATAGCCTACACCTGAACCAGATGAGTACCAATATCCTGGGTGGGGAGGAGACGAATTTGCTAATGCTCTTCGGGAGGGTTTAAATGAAATCAACAGGGGGATGGGAACCTAAATTGTAGTTCCAGTATTCAGGAGGTTGTGAGGACTAAGGTCAGAAATCAAGTTGCCAGGTCGCAAGAGTTCACCAGCAAGCAGGAAAGTGTTTGAAGTGTGCCTACATCAACGCCTGCAGCATCCAGAATAAGATGGGTGAACTTGCAGCATGGGTTGGTAACTGGGATTTCAATGTTGTGGCCATTTTGGAAACATGGATAGAGCAGGGACAGGAATGGTTGTTGCAGGTTCCAGGGTTTAGATGTTTCAGCAAGATCAGGGAAGGTGGTAAAAGAGGGAGGAATGTGGCATTGTTAGTCAAGGACAGTATGACGGTGACAGAAAGAACATTTGAGGAAGCGTTGACTGAGATAGAATGGGCTGAGGTTAGAAACAGGAAAGGAGAGGTCAACCTGTTGGAAGTTTTCAATCGCCTCCGAATAATTCCGGAGATGTAGAGGAAAGGATAGCAAAGATGATTCTGGATAGGAGTGAAAGTAATAGGGTAGTTGTAATGGGGGTCTTTAACTTTCCAAATACTGACTGGAAATGCTATATTTCGAGTACTTTACATGGTTCAGTTTTTGTCCAATGTGTGCAGGAGGGTTTCCTGACACAGTCTGTAGACAGGCCAACAAGAGGTGAGGCCACAGTCCATTTGGTACCAGGTAATGAACCTGGCCAGGTGTTAGATTTGGAGGTAGGTGAGCACTTTGGTGATCGTGACTGCAATTTGGTTATGTTTACTTTAGCAATGGAAAGGGATAGGTATTTGCCGCAGGGCAAGAGTTATAGCTGGGGGAAAGGCAATCAAGATGCGATTAGGCATGATTTAGGATGCATAGGATGGAGAAGGAAACTGCTGTTAGATGGGCTTCAGATTGGTTTGACTGGTTAGCGTAACATCAAGGACCGAAAGGCTTGCACTGTGCTGGAATGTTCTGCTAAGAATCTTACCATTAGTCTAGTACTTTTTATTCCTGTTGCTCCTTCCAAAGTGAATCACCTCACACTTTTCTGTATTAAACTCCATTTGCCACATCTCAGCCCAGCCATGCAGCTTAAGGAAGTCCCTTTGTAACCTACAACATCCTTCTGCACTATCCACAACTCCACCGACCTTAGTGTCATCAGCAAATTTACGAAGTCATTCTTCTACTCCCTCGTCCAGGTCATTTATAAAAATGTCAAACAGCAGTGGCCCCAAAACAGATCCTTGCAGTACACCCTAGTAACTGAACTACAGGATGATCATTTCCCATCAACTACTCCCTTCTGTATTCTTTCAGCTAGTCAAGTTCTGATCCAAACCACTAAATCACCCTCAATCCCATGTCTCTGTATTTTGTGCAGTAGCCTACCATGGGGAACCTTAGCAAACACCTTACTGAAATCCATATACACCACATCAACCACTTTACCATCATCCACCTGTTTGGTCACCTTGTCAAAGAACTCAATAAGGTTTATGAGGCACGACCTACCCTTTACAAAATCGTGTTGACTATCCCTAATCAATTTATTTCTTTATGGATGATTATAACTCCTCCCTCTTATAATCCTTTCCAACACTTAACCCACAACATAAGTAAGGCTCACTGGTCTATAATTACCAGAGTTGTCTGTACTCCCCTTCTTGAACAAGGGGACAACATTTGCTATCCTCCAGTCTTCTGGCATTATTCCTATAGACAATGATGACATAAAGATCAAAGCCAAAGGCTCAGCAATCTCCTCCTTGGCTTCCCAAGGAATCCTAGGAGAAATCCCTCCCAGGCTGCCTGGGAGACTTTGCTATTTTCACACTTTCCAGAATTGCTAACACCTCCTCCTTGTGAACCTCAATCCTGTCTAGTGCAGAAACCTGTATCTTAGTATTCTCCTCGACAACGTTGTCTTTTTCCAATGTGAATACTGATAAAAAATATGCATTTAGCGCTTCCCCATCTCCTCTGACTCCACGCACAACTTCACATTACTGTCTTCGATTGGCCCTAATCTTACTCTCATCATTCTTTTATTTCTGATATACCTACAGACAGCTTTAGGGTTTTTCTTGATCCTTCAGCCAATGAATTCTCATGACCCCTCCTAGTTCTTCTTGGCTCTCTCTTTAGGTCTTTCCTGGCTAACTTGTAACTCTCAAGCACCATAACTGAGCCTTCACATCTCATCCTAACATAAGCCTCCTTCTTCCTCTTGACAAGAGCTTGAAGTTCTTTAGTAATCACTGCTCCCTTGCTTGATCACTTCCTCCCTGCCTGACACGTACATACTTATCAAGGACATACAATATCTGTTCCTTGAATAAGCTCCACATTTCAATTGTGCCCATCCCCTGCAGTTTTCTTCCCTATCTAATGCATCCTAAATCTTGCCTAATCGCGCTGTAATTACCTTTCCCCCAGCTGTAACCCTTGCCCAGTGGTATATACCTATCCCTTTCCATCGCTAAAGCAAACATAAGTGGATTGTGGTCACTATCACCAAAGTGCTCACCTATCTCCAAATCTAACACCTGGCCGGGTTCATTACCCAGTACCAAATCTAATGTGGCCTCGCCCCTTGTTGGCCTATCTACATATTGCGTCAGGAAACCCTTTTGCACATCTACTAGCATAGATTAGCAGGGAGATCTCAGTTTCCACGCACATAGATCCCTGAAAGATGCCACCCAGGTTTATAAGGTTGTTTAAAAGGTGTGTTAACTTTTATTGGCAGAGGAATTGAATTTCGGAACTATGAGGTCATGCTGCAGCTGTACAAAGCTCTGGTGCGGCTGCACTTGGAGTATTGTGTACAGGACTGGTCACTGCAATGTGGGAAGGATGTGGAAGCTTTGGAAAGGGTTCAGAGGAGATTCACTAAGATGTTGCCTGGTATGGAAGGAAAATCTTATGAGGAAAGGCTGAGGGAGCTGAGGCTGTTTTCATTAGAGAGAAGGTTGAGAGGTGACTTAAAAGAGACATATAAGATAATCAGAGGGTTAGATAGGGTGGACAGTGAGAGCCTTTTTCCTCGGATGGTGATGGCTAGCATGAGGGGGCATAGCTTTAAATTGAGGGATGATAGATATAGGACAGCTGTCAGAGGTAGTTTCTTTACTCAGAGAGTGGTAGGGGCGTGGAACGCACTGCCTGCAGCAGTAATAGCCTCGCCAACTTTAAGGGCATTTAAATGGTCATTGGATAGGCATATGGATGAAAATGGAATAGTGTAAGGTAGATGGACTTCAGATTGGTCCCACAGGTCAGTGCAACATCGAGGGCCAAAGGACCTGTACTACGCTGTAATGTTCTATATTTGAACGTAGTAAGAAGCTGGTACCAGTATTTGTGTGGGGAAGCCAGTGAGGAACTGATTCCCGTGTCTGTGTGGGGAAATCAGGAAGAAACTGGTAAGAGTGTACTGGTGAAGTTGTGAGGAGGAGGAACAGTGAAAAACAATGTTTGGGGGTCTGATTGAGCCACTGTTCTGGTCCATACTCACTTTGTGACTTTAAATATCCTGAGCAGACGCAGTGCTCGGAGTACGCTGATACCGAATGACGTCTCTGGGCGAATCATGGTCCAAACCACATCAAATATACTACCGATAATCACCTGCCAAACACAGGATGTAATTAGACATACAGTCTGTGGTACAGTGCAGATTGTACAGTGATTTATAGACTCAAATAAGCTGAGATATTAGTCATACAAAGAAACTGGGATATTGGTCAGTGTACACACAGAGACTGGGACATGGAGAACAGAGTGTGATCCAAGCTGCAATAATCACAAAAGGTCCAATGATCAATTGCTGCAGGGACCTGCAATTCCACACGAGCTTCAACAATAATAGTTTGATCCAACGAAAAGTCTCACAATATCAACCAGTGTCTCATACCAACCACGGACAGGAACACAATACATTAGGAGCTGACAACAAAGCGCTGAAGGTGTCTGTTTATGGAGTAATGCTGTTCACACGGGAGTATAAGATGCTGAAATAAAACTCCATCTCCTCCACTGGTCTTCAGCCAATTTGATTCATTCCATTTAATATCAAGAAACAGATGGAGACACCACAAAGGCTATAGGTCCTGATAACATTCCAACAGTAGTACTCAAGCTCTAGAACTTACAATTTCCCGAGCCAAGCTATTCCAGTACAGTTACAACACTAGCAGCTATGTGACAATGTGGAAACATTGTCTAGGTATGTCCATCAAAAGGAAGACAAATCCATCTCAGCCAATTACCGCTCTGTTAGGCTATCCTCAATCATCAGGAAAGTGATGCAATGTGTCATCAACAGTTCTTTAAAGCAGCACCTGCTCAGGAATAACCTGCTCCATGATGCCCAGTTTGGGTTCCACCAGGGCTACTCAGCTCCTGACCTCATTACAGCCTTGGGCATATGAGCTGTATCCCAGAGCTGAGGTGAGAGTGACAGCCCTTGATACCAAGGCTACATTTGACTGAGTGTGACATCAGGGAGCCCTCACATAATTGGAGGCAATGGGTATCGGGGGAAACCTCTCCGCTGGCTAGAGTCATATCTGGCACAAAGGAAGGTGATTGTGAATGTTGGAGGTCAGTCAGCCACTACCATCAGAAACCAGAGCTGGTCGCAGTGTACCTCCAGAGCTCTGACACCAGTGAGTCACAGTGTACTACAGATAACTGATAGAAGAGCCAGTCATACTTCAGTGCATGGGTCTGACACCAGAGCCAGCCAGAGCATACCATCGGGATCTGATGGGAAAATCAGACCCCAACATATTAACAGGGGGTGATAACAGTCACAGAATAATACTGGCAGTTTGACTGTGGGCTGGCATTAAAACATAGGTCTGATTTAAAACCAAAAGCTGGTGAAGAAATACTGCACCTTTAATAAAGCAAGTTACTGTAGCTCATTGAGAGTTGTGTTTACACAATAGCTTTGTTCAAGCAGTGTGGGAGGAGAAATAAGACACAATGGCACTGGGTGTGTGTCAAAGTAAGATTTAGCCAGCAACAGGTTGCTGACTGGCTTATACAGTTGGGACCAGTTGTGGATGCTAGAGATCATTAGCTTAGCTTCATGTGTGTGCAGTTGGTGTGCGTGAAGGATGTATGGGTAGAAGGTCTCTAGACTGGAAGATGCACGGTCTGTTTTTAATCTCTGAAAAGTGACATAAGCCTTGAAGCTGTCAGTTATTCTTCCCTGCTATTTGATCTCAGATGCTGCCTCGAACCAGTGACTCGGAACCATTTATATGTAAACTCCCTGATCCTCAGCAAAGAGCTGAGGATCTGGAGGAGAGGAGATTAAAGAAGAGGAAGTCTTGGGAAGAAAGGAAATTAAAGGGTGGCACGGTGACTCAGTGGTTAGCAATGCTGCCTCACAGCGCCAAGGACCCCAGTTTGATTCCAGCCTCGGGTGACTGTCAGTGTGGAGTTTGCACATTCTCTCTGTATCTGCGTGGGTTCCCTCCCACAGTCCAAAGATGTGCAGGTCAGGTGAATTGGCCAGGCTAAATTGCCCATAGCGTTCAGGGATGTGTAGATTAGGTACGTTTGACTGGGGTAAATGTAGAGTGATTGGATAGGGGAATGGGTTTGGGTGGGCTACTCTTCAGAGAGTCAGTGCGGATTAATAGAGTCATAGAGATGTACAGCACAGAACCAGACCCTTCAGTCCAACTCATCCATGCTGACCAGATATCCCAACCCAATCTAGTCCCACTTGCTAGCATCTGGCCCATATCCCTCCAAACCCTTCCTATTCATATACCCATCCAGATGTCTTTTAAATGTTGCAATTGTACCAGCCTCCTCCACTTTCCCCAGCAGCTCATTCCATACAGGTACCACCCTCTGCGTGAAAAAGTTGCCATTTGGACTTTTTTTATATCTTTCTCCTCTCACCCTAAACATATGCCCTCTAGTTCTGGATTCCCCCAACCCAGGGAACAAACTTTGTCTATTTACCCTAACCATGCCCCTCATGATTTTATAAACCTCTATAAGGTCACCTCTCAGCCTCTGACGCTCCAGGGAAAACAACCCCAGCCTGTCCAGTCTCTCTCCATAGCTCAAATCCTCCAACCCTGACAACATCCTTGTAGATCTTTTCTGAACCCTTTCAAGTTTCACAACATCTTTCTGATAGGAAGGAGACCAGAATTGCACACAATATTCCAACAGTTGCCTAACCAATGTCCTGTACAGCCGCACATGACCCCCCAACTCCTGTACTCAATACACTGAACAATAAAGGAAAGTATACCAAACGTTTTCTTCACTATCCTATCTACCTGCGACTCCACTTTCAAGGAGCTATGAACCTACACTCCAAGGTCTCTTTGTTCAGCAACACTCCCTAGGACCTTACCATTAAGTGCATAAGTCCTGCTAAGATTTGCTTTCTCAAAATGCAGCACCTCGCATTTATCTGAATTAAACTCCATCCACCACTTCTCAGCCCATTGGCTCATCTGATCAAGATCCCGTTATAATCCGAGGTAACCCTCTTTGCTGTCCACTACACCTCCAACTTTTGTGTCATCTGCAAACTTATTAACTGTACCTCTTAAGCTCGTATCCAAATCATTTATGTAAATGTCAGAAAGTAGAGGACCCAGCACCGATCCTTGTGGCACTCCACTGGTCACAGGCCTCCAGTCTGAAAAACAACCCTCCACCACCACCCTCTGTCTTCTACCTTCGAGCTAGTTCTGTATCCAAATGGCTAGTTCTCTCTGTATTCCGTGAGATCTAACCTTTCTAA
The DNA here is from genome assembly GCF_020745735.1 of Hemiscyllium ocellatum. Taxonomy (NCBI): domain Eukaryota; kingdom Metazoa; phylum Chordata; class Chondrichthyes; order Orectolobiformes; family Hemiscylliidae; genus Hemiscyllium; species Hemiscyllium ocellatum. Next base: position 126,228 of record NW_026869335.1, read on the forward strand.
CCAGTCTCCCGTGGGGAACATTGTCGAACGCCTTACTGAAGTCCATATAGATCACATCTACTGCTCTGCCCTCATCAATCCTCTTTGTTACTTCTTCAAAAAACTCAATCAAGTTTGTGAGACATGATTTCCCACACACAAAGCCATGTTGAATATCCCTAATCAGTCTTGCCTTTCCAAATGCATGTACATCCTGTCCCTCAGGATTCCCTCCATCAACTAGTGGGCGGCACGGTGGCACAGTGGTTAGCACTGCTGCCTCACAGCACCTGAGACCCGGGTTCAATTCCCGCCTCCCCGTGTCTGCGTGGGTTTCCTCCGGGTGCTCCGGTTTCCTCCCACAGTCCAAAGATGTGCGGGCCAGGTGAATTGGCCACGCTAAATTGCCCGTAGTGTTAGGTAAGGGGTAAATGTAGGGGTATGAGTGGGTTGCGCTTCAGCGGGTCGGTGTGGACTTGTTGGGCCGAAGGGCCTGTTTCCACACTGTAAGTAATCTAAACTTGCCCACCACCGACGTCAGGCTTACCGGTCTATAGTTCCCTGGCTTGTCCTTACCACCCTTCTTAAACAGTGGCACCACGTTGCCAACCTCCAGTCTTCTGGCACCTTACCTGTGACTATCAATCATACAAATATCAACAATCTTTCCCTCGCTTCCCACAGAGTTCTAGGGTACACCTGATCAGGTCTTGGGGATTTATCCACTTTTATGCATTTTAAGACATCTAGCACTTCCTCCTCTGTAACATGGACATTTTTCAAGATGTTACCCTCTATTTCCTTACATTCTATACCTTCCATGTCCTTTTCCACAGTAAACACCAATGCAAAATAGTATCTCCCCCATCTCCTGCGGCTCCGCACAAAGGCCGTCTTGCTGATCTTTGAGGGGCCCTATTCTCTCCCTAGTTATACTTTTATCCTTAATGTATTTGTAAAACCCTTTGGATTCTCCTTAACTGTATTTGCCAAAGCTATCTCATGTCCCCGTTTTGCCCTCCTGATTTCCCTCTTAAGTATATTCCTACTGCCTTTACAGTCTTCTAAGGAGTCACTCGGTCTATCCTGTCTATACCTGACATATGCTTCCTTCTTTTTCTTAACCAAACCCTCAATTTCTTCAGTCATCCAGCACTCCCTATACCTACCAGCCTTTCCTTTCACCCTGACAGGAATATACTGTCTCTGCACTCTCGTTATCTCATTTCTGAAGGCTTCCCATTTTCCAGCCGTCCCTTTACCTGCGAACATCTGCCCCCAATCAGCTTTTGAAAGTTCTTGCCTAAAACCATCCAAATTGTCCATTCTCCAAATTAGAACTTCAACTTTTAGACCTAGAAGTCACTAGAAGTGACTTCCATCACTATTTTAAAACTAATAGAATTATGGTGGCTGGCCCCAAAATGCTCCCCCACTGACACCTCAGTCACCTTAACACTATGGCATTTCCAGTCTATATTTGAAAAGTTTAAATCCCCTACCATAACCACCCTATTATTATTACAGATAACTAAGATCTGCTTACAAATTTGTTTCTCAATTTCCCTCCGACTCTTCGGGGGTCTGTAATACAATCCCAATAAGGTGATCATTTCTTTCTTATTTCTCAGTTCAAGAACTTCTCTGGATATATTTCCAGAAATATCCTCCCTCAGTACAGCTGTAATGCTATCCCTCATCAAAAACGCCACTCCCCCTCCTCTCTTGCCTCCCTTTCTCTCCTTCCTGTAGCATTTGTATCCTGGAACATTGAGCTGCTAGTCCTGCCCATCCCTGAGCCATGTCTCTGTAATTGCTATGATATCCCAGTCCCATGTTCCTAACCATGGCCTGAATTCATCTGCCTTCCCTGTTAGGCCCCTTGCACTGAAATAAATGCACTTTCATTTATCAGTCCTACCTTGTACTCTGCTTTGTCCCTGCCTGCCCAGACTGTTTGACTCACTCCTTTTGCCAACTGTACCAGTCTCAGATTGATCTCTTGCTTCACTATCTCTCTGGGTCCCACTCCCCCACCTTACTAGTTTAAATCCTCCCGGGCAGCTGTCGTAAATCTCCCTGCCAGTATATTAGACCCCTTTCCAATTTAAGTGCAATCTCTCCTTCTTGTCCAGGTCACTTCTACCCCAGATGAGATTCCATGACCCAAAAATGTGAATGCTTCTCCCAAACACCAGCTCCTCAACCATGCATTCATCCTGCTCCTCAGATGCTGCCTGACCTGCTTTGTTTTTTCCAGCACCACTCTAACCTAGACTCTGATTTCCAGCATCTGCAGTCCTGACTTTTGCCATGCATTCATCTGCTCTATCCTTCTATTCCTACCCTCATGAGCTCGTAGCACTGGGAGTAATCCAGATATTATTAGTCTCGAGGACCTCCTTTTTAAATTCCTCCTAAATGTCTATATTCACCCTTCAGAGCCTCAACATCTTCCTTTCCTATGTCGTTGGTTCCAATGTGTACAATGTCCTCTTGCTGGCCTCTCTCCCCTGTGAGAACATTCTGCACCCTCTCTGAGACATCCTTGATCTTGACACCAGGGAGGCAACACACCATTGTGATTGTTCACTGCTGGCCACAGAAACATCAGTCAGTGCCTCGGATTAGAGAGTGCCCTAATACAATCAATCTCTTGGAACTCAACGTACCCCTCATTGCATTAGAGCCAGTTTCAATACCAGAAACTTTGGCTGTTTGTGCTACATTCCCCTGAGAATCCATCAGTCCCTACATTTTCCAAAACAGCATACTTGTTTGAAATGGGGATGGCCACAGAAAACTCCTACACTACCTCTCTTACCTTTCCTGTGATTGTATCTGTGACTTTTCTCCCTTCCTGTAATTGCCAACCATCACACCCATGTATTGCTTCCAAAAATTCCTCATTGCCTCTAACTGCCTCTCCAACAGATCCATTCGATCTGATAAGATTTGCAACCAATGGCATTTATTGCAGATATAATCCTCAGTAACCCGTAAACTCTCCCTAAACTCTCACATCTGACAAGAAGAGCATATCACTCTTCTTTGGGCCATTTTTGCTTCTTCCAATCTGAAGACCCAGAAAATAGCCCCATCTTATTCCTCTACAAAAACTGCCCCAGGCTAACGTAATTCTTATGGCTTATATTTTTCAGTTTAATCAAGAGACATATCTCAATAGAAACATATAATCAAGTCAGAACCCTCTCTACTCACTACTGCAGACTTACTAGGCTCCAAGGGCACACTTAAAACTATTCAGTTATCTGTCTCAGTGCTGTGACCTCTCCCAAACAGGTTCCTCCAAGATCAGTTGTGAATTTCACTGTGTGTTGATTTTGCTAGACGCACTCAGATGTCCAGTGATACATGAATTCAACAGCAGAGGCAGTAACTGTGCAGGTTCACTGCTCTGTCAGTTAGCAGTATGAGTTTCTCTCTCTCTCTCTCTCTCCTGCACTGACCATGTGCTGCCTTTGTTTGTTCCTCCTCCTGTTAAAAGTGCCATTGTTTTGACTTTTTTTTCCTCCGAAGTTCCAAAAAAATGTTTTGGCCCAAGTGCCTGTTTCTACACTGTAGGGAACCTATGAAATTCTATAAAGTTGATGGATGAGTGCAACTGAAATTATACCCCAATATTTCTCTGTCCACCCTGAACACTATTTGTCACAGTCAGTGACAATGTACTACAGGGGCCCGATACCATAGCCAGTCACCACATTTGACAGGCGTCTGTAAATACAGGCAGTCACACTGCACTTAGGGAGCTCATACCACAGCTACTTACACTGTATTATGAACATCACACAACATAGCCAGTCACACTGTACTACAGAGGCCTGATACAAGTCCCAATCACAGTTTACTATAGAGGCCTAATCTGAGGCCGATTACTGCAAGATGTCTCATTGAGAAGAAGGATAATGATGGACTCACCCCACAGTCAAAGCAATTAAAGGAGGAGTGAAAGTATAGTCGCAGTCCACAGCCGTACATCTTTAGAAACATCTCAGAGAGAAAAAGTCCCAGAAAGGTGAACTCTGCATAATCTGAGAAAATGAAATATTCTGGGTTAGAAAGGCATTTAGATTAGATTAGATTACTTACAGTGTGGAAACAGGCCCTTCGGCCCAACAAGTCCACACCGACCCGCCAAAGCGCAACCCACCCATACCCCTACATTTACCCCTTACCTAACACAACAGGCAATTTAGCATGGCCAATTCACCTGACCCGCACATCTTTGGACTGCGGGAGGAAACCGGAGCACCCGGAAGAAACCCACGCAGACACGGGGAGAATGTGCAAACTCCACACAGTCAGTCGCCTGAGTCGGGAATTGAACCCGGGTCTCAGGCGCTGTGAGGCAGCAGTGCTAACCACTGTGCCACCATGCTGCCCACAACCACTGTGCCAATTTGATAATGGTAGGCTCATTCAGAAAGTAAGGAGACAGGGGACACAGGGAAAGTTTGCTGTCTGGATCCAGAATTGGCTAGCTCAAAGACTGAGGGTGGTAGTAGATGGAAATTGTTCAGCCTAGAATTCGGTGACCAGTGATGTTCCCCAGGGATCCATTCTGGAACCTCTGCTCTTTGTGATTTTTACAAATGACTTGGATGAGGAAGTGGTAGGGTGGGCTAGTACGTTTGCCGATGACAGAAAGGTTGGTGGAGTTGTGAATAGTGTGGCAGACTAGTTGTGGATAGTGTTGTCGGTTACAGTGGGACATTGACAGGATGCAGAACTCGGCTGAGAAGTGGCAGATGAAGTTCAACCTGGAAAAGTGTGAAGTGATTCATTTTGGAAGGTTGAATTTGAATGCAGATTACAGGGTTAAAGACTGGATTCTTGGCAGTGTGGAGGAGTAGGGGGATCTTGGGGCCTGCGCCCAGAGATTCTTCAAAGTTGATAGGATTGTTAAAAGGATTATAGTATGTTGGCTTTCATTAGCAGGGGGATTGAGTTTAGAAGCCATGAGGTTATGCTGCAGCTCTGTAGAGCTTTGGTTAGACCACACTTGGAATATTGTGTTCAGTTCTGGCTGCCTCATTATAGGAAGGATGTGGAAGTTTTAGAGGGAGTGCAGAGGTGATTTACCAGGATACTGCCAGGCTGGAGGGCATGTCTTATGAAGAAAAGTTGAGGGAGCTAGGGCTTTTCTCATTGGAGAGAAGAAGGATGTGAAGTGACTTGAAAGAAGTGGACAAGTTAACAACAGGTGGATAGTCAGAGACTTTTTCCCAGGGTGGAAATGTCTATCACAAGGGGGCATAATTTTAAGGTGATTGGAGAAAGGTTTAGGGGAGATGTCAGAGGTAGGTTCTTTACTCAGAGAGTGGAGGGCACATGGAATGCACTGCCAGTGGTGATAGCAGAGTCAGATACATTTAAACAACTCTTGGTACATGGATGATAGCAAAGTGTAGAATATGTCGGTTAGTTTGATCTTAGAGTGGGATAAAAGGTCAGCACAACATCAAGGGCTGAAGGGCTTGTACTGTTCTGTGTACATGCAAAACACCCTCTGTGTAAAAGAGTTACCCCTCGCATCTTTTTAAAATCTCTCTCCTCTAACCTTAATGTGCCCCTAGTCTTGAAATACCCCATTCTAGGGGAAAGACAACTACCATTACCTCTATCTATACCCCACATTATTTTATCAACTTCCAGTAGGTCGCTTCTCAACCTCCAATGCTGCAGTGAAGGAAGTCCCAGCCTGTCCAACGTTTCTTTATAACTCAAAACTTCCATAACCAGCAACATCCTGGTTAATTTCTTCTGAACCCTCTCCAGCTTAATAATATCCTTCCTATTGGATGTAGGTTTGCTCGCTGAGCTGAAAGGATCATTTCGTTACCTTAATAGATAGCATCTTCAGTGGACTTTATGCAAAGCAATGCTGAAACTTCCTGCTTTCTATTTATATGTTTGGGTTTCTTTGACAATTGACAATAGACAATAGACAATAGGTGCAGGAGTAGGCCATTCAGCCCTTGGGTTGGTGATGTCATTTCCTTTGGTGATGTTATTTCCTGTGGTGAAGTCACTTCCTGTTCCTTTTCTCAGGAGGTGGTAGATGGAGTCTAACTTGATGTGTTGTTGATAGAGTTCTGGAATGCCTTCTTATAACTGGGTGGCCAGAACAGGACACATTATTCCAGAAGAGGCCTCAACATGACTTCTCAACTCTTGTGCTTTGTTTCCCCAATATATAGGACTCCATAGCATCAACCTCCGTTTCTTGACATTTTAAACTTCTCTGTGCCATTTTGTGTGAAAATCAGTCCAGAATCCACTCTTGAAACGCATGACTCTAATACATAGTGCAAGTCCCCTGTCCCCAACTATTTAAATAATTTGTTTCCATCTATACTATCAGTTCCCTGAACATCCTGGAAACTTATCAAATCTCCCCTCAGTCTTTACGATTCCAAGGGAGACAACATGAACAAACTCTGTCCAGCTATCTTTCTTGTAAGTTTACGGTGAACTCCTTCCAAGGTCAAAATCTCCAGGCTGTGTGGTGGTGTCCAGAGTTGTTTCCAGGATGTGATTGAGCCAGAGTCTTGTACAGTCAAAATAGATCTTCCATGTCCCTTCTTTACGGTTCTTATGAAAAAAGAAGCGCCTGTATTTATTAGCCTTCCATTTAACTGTTTATTGGAGCTGCTCATGAGCTTCTGATAAAATACATACTGAGACAATCCCCCAAGCATCTATCCGACCTCAGCTGACCCTATTCTTTCTAGCCTTTCTGCACTTGGAGATCTCCCCATCCACCAATATCTGTTTGTAGTCTATATTGCTACCAATGCCATCCATCTGTGCAAGTTGGAAACATGTTGATGGCTCTACATGCTAGCATTTGGGGTGTTGAGAAATACAGGGAACAGCCATGGCCCCATCAGGGATCACTAATCGCAGTCTTGACCAATATCTATACATCATCCCAACTCTGTCTCTGGATGTTCAGCAACTTTCCGAACCTGGTTTCGACTTTAGTGAGAGGTTTTACCAAATGCCCACATTACTTTCTTCTGTTGACAATACCCTGCCCGTTACTTCCTGCCAGCTGTTCCATAATTTTGGGACGATGAGCTTGAAACTATTTGATTGGCTGTGAAGCGCTTTCGGATGTTCCCAGCTGGTGAACATGAGGTGAAAATGGCAACCTCTCACTGCACAGCCACCAGGGGCTGGGGCTGAGACTGCATCGTGTAAAAGGCAATGACGACCCTGGGTCTGAGTGATCTTGTGGTCAGGTTTCAATACTGAGAGAAGCAGAGAGGAAACGTTGGAGAAAGTCTGTCCACACAGAGTAATCATCTGTGTTGACTCCCTATTCTGGGGTGTGGGGACAGGATTGGGAAAGAAATGGCTAGTCATGGCATCATAATGTGTATCATACGAAGAGTAGTGGGAGCATGCAATCCTGACACCCAAAATAAAAAGAACTGGCAGTCAATTACAACTTCCAAAATTGGAATGAACGGATTAGGAATGGACTATCAATAGATCTAGCCTTTGGTTGGAACTCCAATGCTGATATTTCAGTCTGAAGTAGGCAGCTAACAACCACAAGGATAGGAAGGCTTGCCCTCATGGTCAGTGTTGGGGTGGCCTGGCCCTCTCCCCCAGGGACACTCTGAAACAGACACTTGGTACTCACAGAGGAAGTTGGTGAGCCATAAAGGCTGGTCATAGTGGACAATAGCGACACACACTGTGTTGAGGGCCACGAGGCTCAGGACAATCCAGTAGAAGGCATGGGACTTGACCATGTGACGGATGGAGATGCGCAGCATGCGCTCTTTCCGGCGGAAATAGGATGAGCCCTCCAGCAGCTTGGTGCTCTTGATGCTGGCCCTTGCTAATGGTGAACCTGGAAAGAGTGACAAATCAGTCAACTTAGGTCCAAGCGAACAGACCACACCCATTGCAAAAAGCAAACTCAAAGGAAACTGTCTATAAGCTATGATAAACACTGTGGAAACAGCACAGAGCTGGAATTGGGTGAGAAACTCTTGCAAAGGGCCAGCATACACAATGGCTGGCTCAATGGTCACCTTCAGTCTGCAACCTTATGATTAAATGATAAGGCATCACTGGAACTGACTGTCATTTCCAGGGTCGTCCAACATCCTGACAGCACTCCAATGTTCTTGATCAGAAAAAAGATTGGGATAATACGGATACCAGGATAATAATGGTACCTGGAAGGATGATACCTGGATAATAATAATACATGAACTAATAACGATTCCTGATCTAATAAGCATTATTATCCAGCTGCAGGATCATGTTACCTGGTGCAATAATGAATCATGGACAGTGACAATGCTTGGCTGATAATGACATCAGCATCACTATGATCACTGGAATAACATGACAAGTGGACTCACCAAGAAAGAGGATAATAATTTAACAACTGATTATTAAAGATAGCTGAATAATACTGACATCTGGACTAACAATGAAATCTGGATAATAATGATAGTCGGATAATAACAATATCTGTACTAATAATGAAGGCTGGATGATGATGTTAGCTGATGATGTACCCAGGCATGATAGTGATGATGATGATGATGATGAAGATGGAGCACCCAGACATGATGGTGATGACGATGTACCCAGGCATGATAGTGATGATGATGATGTACCCAGGTATGATAGTGATGATGATGATGTACCCAGGTATGATAGTGATGATGATGTACCCAGGCATGACAGTGATGATGATGATGATGATGATGTACCCAGGCATGATAGTGATGATGATGATGTACCCAGGCATGATAGTGATGATGATGATGATGTTGTACCCAGGCATGATAGTGATGCTGATGATGATGTAGTACCCAGGCATGATAGTGATGATGATGATGTACCCAGGCATGATAGTGATGATGATGATGATGATGATGATGTTGTACCCAGGCATGACAGTGATGATGATGATGATGTAGTACCCAGGCATGATAGTGATGATGATGATGTACCCAGGCATGATAGTGATGATGATGTTGATGATGTAGTACCCAGACAATAAAGATACCTGGATAATAAAGATAAAAATGGAAAGAATTGCGAATGTTGTATATCAGAAACAAAAATGGAAACTGATGGAAAAGCTCAGCAGCATCTGTGGAGAAAAATCAGATTTAATGTTTCAGATCAAGTGACCCCTGCTCAGAACTATAGAATAGTTGTGGAACTCAAAATAGTGTGACCAGATAATAAAGATACCGAGACAAATAATAATACCTAGACTAATAATGATAAAGGGATAATAATTATGCCTGGACTCATAATGATTCTTCATCATGATTAGATTCTTTACAGTGTGGAAACAGACCATTCGGCCCAACCAGTTCACACCAAACCTCTGAAGAGTAACCCACCCAGACCCATTTCCCTTTGACTAATGCACCTAACACTATGGGCAGTTTAGCATGGTCAATTCACCTGGCCTGCACATCTTTAGACTGTGGGAGGAAACTGGAGTACCTGGAGGAAACCCACGCAGACACGGGGAGAATGTGCAAACTCCACACAGACAGTCCCCGAGGATGGAAGTGAACCTGGGACCCTGGTGCTGTGAGGTAGCAGTGCTAACCACTAAGCCACTGCCCCCTTCTCTCTCCTCCCCACCCTCCCCACCCCTCCCCACCCCCCCACACTCCCCCCACCTTTTATAAATGATACCTGAATTAATAATGACACCTGGTTGAATAAGGAATCCTGGACTAATAATCACAAACAAAAACAGAGGTTACTGGAAAAGCTCAGCAGGTCTGGCAGCATCTGTGAAGAGAAATCAAAGTTAATGTTTCGGGTCTGGTGACCCTTCCTCAGAACTGAAAGTAGTGAGGAAAATATTGATTCATATGCAGAGGATAGGGTAGGGAAGGGCGAAAGGAGTAAACATTAGGTAGGGATGGAACCCAAAGAGAGAGAAGGTAGACAGATGAAGGACTCAATAATGATCTGGTTGGGAGGGTGAATAGCTGTTAATGGAGACTGTTAGTGGCTAATAATAGGCAGTGTGTATGGCAGACTGTGTGATAACAAGGCCAGGTGTGTCTGGTAGGGGACTGGGTCATGGGGGAGTTCAGGCCCTAAAATTATTGAAATCGATATTGAGTCTGGAGGGCTGCAGTGTCCCCAAGCAGAAAATGAGGAGTTGTCCTTCCAGCATGTGCTGAGCTTCACTGGAGCACACTGCAGCAAGAGGTGGTGGCAAGGGAACATGGTGGCCTGTTAAAGGGGCAGGCAACTGGAAACTCAGGCTCTTTTTTTGCAGGCAGAACGTAGAATGCAGTCGACTAGATTGTGAGAAGTGCAAGCAGAAATGCTGCTTCATCTGGAAGGTATGTTTGGGCACTCAGATACTGAGGAGGGAGGAGCTAAATGGGCAGGTGTTAGTCTTTCGGCAGTTGCAGGGGAAGGTGACATGGGGCGATGGAGGGGGGCTGGAAGTAAAAGAACAGTGGATGTCCCGGAGGGAATGGTCACTGCGGAAGGCAGACAAGGCAGGGGAGGGGAATTTATGTCTGGTGGTGGCATCTCGCTGGAGGTGGCAGAAATAACAGTAGATGATCTTCTGCATGTGGATGCTAGTGGGATGGTAGGTGAGGACAAGAGGAACCCTCTCACTGTTGCAGGAGTAAAGAGAGGTGATGAGGGTGAAGTACGGGAGATGAGTCGGACCCTGTTGAGGGCCAGGTCGACAACACTGCTGGGGAATCCTCAGTTGAGGAACAAAGTGGCCAGTTCAGAGGCTCCCTTGTTGAAGATGGCCTCATTGGAACATTTGCGATGGATCAGAAGAATTGGGAGAATGGAATGGAGTCTTTACAGGAAACATGGTGAGAGGAGAATTGTCCAGGTAGCTGTAGGACCTGGTGGATTTATAGTGGATATTAGTGACCAGCTAATCCCGAGAAATGGAAACAGAGATGTCAAGAAAGGGAAGAGTGGAGTCAGAGATAGACCAGGTGAAAATGGACTAATAATGAAAGTGCTGAAAATGTGTTGCTGGAAAAGCGCAGCAGGTCAGGCAGCATCCAAGGAGCAGGAGAATCGACATTTCGGGCATGAGCCCTTCTTCAAGAAGGGCTGCCTGACCTGCTGCACTTTTCCAGCAACACATTTTCAGCTCAGATCTGCAGTCCTCACTTTCTCCTAATAATGAAAGTGGACTGATAATGATTCCTCGTTCCTGAAAGTGGCCACACAAATAGATAGGATGGTAATGAAGATGTACGGCATGCTTGCCCTTATTGGTTGGGGCCAATAAGTGTGATGCTGGAAAAGCACAGCCGGTCAGGCAGCATCCAAGGAGCAGGAGAGTTGACGTTTTGAACATAAGCTCTTCATCAGGAAGGGGCCGAGAGATAAATGGGAGGGGGATGGGATCGGGATGGGGGGAAGGCAATAGGTAGATGCAAGTGGGGATGATAGGTCAGAGCAGAGGATCGAGTGGATAGGTGGGTAGGAAGATGGATAGGTGGGACAGTTCAAGAGGGCGGTGTCAAATTAGAGGGTTGGATCTGGGATAAGGTGGGGTGAGACGAGTTAAGGAAACTGCTGAAATCAACATTGATTCCTTGTGGATGGAGGGTCCCGAAGGAGAAGATGAGGCGTTCTTCCTGCAGCTGTTGAGTGGCTAGAGTTTGGCGGTGGAGGAGGCCCAGGACTTGCCTGTCCTTGGCAGAGAGGGAGGGGGAGTTGATGAAATCGGCCACAGAGCAGTGGGGTTGTTTAGTGCGTGTGTCCCAGAGATGGTCTCTGAAGTGTTCCGCAAGTTGGCATCCTGTCTCCACAATTTGGGGAGACCAGATTGCGAGCAATTGTGAGGTGTTTGGAGGTTCAGGGTAATCTCTGCTGAATGTGGAAGGATCTTTTGGGGTCTTAGATGGAGGAGAGGTGAGGTGAGGTGGGGTGAGGTGAGGTGAGGGGAGGTGATGGCACAGATTTTACACCTCTTGTGATGGCAAAGTAAGGTGCCGGGAATGGAGGGTGGCTTGGTGGGTGGGTGTGGATCTAATGATGAAGTCGCGGAGGGAATGGTCTCTGTGGAATGTTGAAAGGAGTTTGGAGGGAAATGTACATCTGGTACAGTCTGATTGTAGGTTGTGGAAATGACAGGGAATGATGCGTTGTATCTGGAGGTTGGTGGGGTGGAATGTGAGGACCAGGAGTGTTCTGTCCTTGTTGTGATGGGAGAGATGAGGTTCAAGAGTGGGGGTATGGGAAGTGGAGATGTGCTGGAGGGAACTGTTGACCATGTGGAAGGGGAGATTGCGGTCCTTGAAGTGGGAGGTCATCTGGATAATTAGAGTTGGATATTAATGAGAGCTGGACAGTATTGGTAACTGGATAACAACGAAAACTGGTTATTAATAATAACAATGCTATCTGGTTAATCACGATAGTAGCTGGATAGTAATGATAGCTAAATATTATTGATATTTGGATAATATTAATAGCTGGATAACAATGTAAGTGGGATATTCATGGAAGGTGGCTAACAAGAATGGCTGGATAGTAAATACTGGATAACAACGACAGCTAAATATGAATGATAGCTGGACAATAATGATAGCTGGATAACAATGAAAACTGGTTGTTAATGATATCAGGATAATATGCTAGCTGGTTAATCATGCTAGCTGGATAACAATGAGAGCTGGATAGTAGTGAAAGCTGCATATTAATGAGAGCTGGACAGCAATGATATCTGGATATTGATGACAGCTGAATAACAATGCAAGCTGCATATTAAAGAAAGATGGATAATAATGACGGCTAGGTATTAATCATAGCTGGATATTACTGATCGCTGGATAATATTAATAGCTGGATAACAATGCAAGTGGGATATTCATGAAAGATGGTTAACAATGAAAGCTGGATATTAATGAGATCTGGATAACAATGAAAACTGGATATTAATGATATCTCAATAATAAAGTTAGCTGGATATTGATGATAGCTGGTTAACAATGCATGCTGAATGTAAATGATAGCGGGATAGTAATGATATCTGGATATTAATGATATCTGAATAATAATTATAGTTGGTATTTATGAGAGATGGATACTAATGATAGCTGAATAATAATGGCATCTGGATAACGACAGCTGTATATTATGATAGCTGTACAATATTGATCGCTGGATAACGATGATAACTGGATATCAATGATATCTGGTTAATAATGACAGGTGGAGAGTAATGATAGCGGGATAATAGTGATCGTGGGATAGTAACGATCCCTGGACTAATAATGATAGCTGGATAATTACAATCCCAGGATAATAATGATACCTTGACCAATAATACCTGGATAATCATTGTACCCAGATAACAAAAAATCCTGGTTTAATTTGATACTGATTGAATAATGAAATTGGGACAATTAATTATCACTGAAAAATAATGATATCTGAATTTTTCATAAAAAAAACAGAATAAAAATGATACCTGGACTAACAATGAAAGCTGGATGGACTAACAATGATACATGGATAATAATTTCCTTTGGCTAATAATAATACTTGGATAATTCCTTGCTTGCCACTGAGGAATTGGGAGATGACTGAAAGATGAGGTTTAGTGGAAAGCAGAGATCTCAGATGATTCGAGGAATGGAGGAGTTTACAAAGGTAGGATTGGACATTGGAATGAGAATCTAAAATATGAAGGCATTTCCAGATTGGGAGTCATCGTAGGTTAGTGAGTGAATGGAATGGAGTATGAGTTCAGAGAGAGTCAACAGAGTTTGGTCAAAGTCTGGATTGAAGGTTTTGGAGTCATAGAGATGTACAGTGTGGAAACAGACCTTTGGTCCAATCCGTCCATGCCGACCAGATATCCCAACCCAATCTAGTTCCACCTGCCAGCACCTGGTCCATATCCCACCAAACCCTTCCTATTCATATACCTGTCCAAATGCCTCTCAAATGTTGCAATTGTACCAGCCTCCACCACTTCCTCTGGCAGCTCATTCCATACACGTACCACCCTCTGCATGAAAAAATTGTCCCTTAGGTCTTTTATATCTTTCCCTTCTCACCCTAAACCTATGCCCTCTAGTTCTGGACTCTCCCACCCCAGGGAAAAGACTTTGTCTATTTATCCTATCCATGCCCCTCATGATTTTATAAATCTCTATAAGGTCACCCCTCAGCCTCCGACGCTCCAGGGAAAACAGCCCTAGCCTATTCAACCTTTCCCTATAGCTCAAATCCTCCAACCCTGGAACATCATTGTAAATATTTCCTGAACCCTTCCAAGTTTCTCAACATCCTTCCTCTTCATATGTCAGTCCTGCCATCTCCTGAATCAATTTGGTAAATTATTATTGCTCTCCCATGTTCCTCAGATAAGGAGGACAAAACTGCACACAGTCCTCCATGGGTGGTCTCACCAAAGCCTTGTCCAAGTGCAGCAAGACATCCCTGCTCCTGTCCTCTACTCCTCTCGCTATGCAGGTGAACATACCTTTGCCGACTTTACTGCATCCTCCACACAGCTCATTGACGTTTTTAGGTGATGCTGCTCAGAGGCAGTGTGTAGGTGAGACATAGTCCAATACCTACCGACAGAAGAGATTTCAGTGTAGTGGTCATCACTCGATTCTGTATGGATCATCTCCATTCGTCCCTTCTTGATTGTTGCTCTTCTAAGGACTGAAAACAAAGGGTTAATTGATCTGACATGGAGCCCCACCCCCTCCCACTTTGGAAATCCTGGTGAAGTTATTGGGTGAAGCTGTCTGCTTCATCAATACGTGATGAACAGTGAGGGAGCGTGCCCGGGGTTGCATAGAACATAGAACATAGAACATAGAAAGATACAGCGCAGTACAGGCCCTTCGGCCCTCGATGTTGCGCCGACCGAATCCTACCTAACCTACACTAGCCCAATAACTTCCAAATGCCTATCCAATGCCCGCTTAAATGACCATAAAGAAGGAGAGTTCACCACTGCTACTGGCAGGGCATTCCATGAACTCACAACCCACTGTGTAAAGAATCTACCCCTAACATCTGTCCTATACCTACCACCCCTTAATTTAAAGCTGTGTCCCCTAGTAACAGCTGACTCCATTAGCGGTAAAAGGTTCTCAGTGTCTACCCTATCTAAACCCCTAATCATCTTATACACCTCTATCAAATCTCCCCTAAACCTTCTCTTCTCCAATGAGAACAGCCCCAAGTGCCTCAGCCTTCCTCATAAGATTTTCCTACCATTCCAGGCAACATCCTGGTAAACCTCCTCTGCACTCGTTCCAATGCCTCCACATCCTTCCTATAGCATGGCGACCAAAACTGCACACAATACTCCAGATGAGGCCGCACCAGAGTCTTATACAGTTGCAACATGACCTCAGGACTCCGGAACTCAATTCCTCTACCAATAAAGCCCAGTACACCATATGCCTTCCTCACAGCACTATTTACCTGGGTGGCAACTTTCAGAGATCTGTGTACATGGACACCAAGATCCATCTGCTCATCCACACTACCAAGTAGCCTACCATTAGCCCAGTAATCCATCATCTTGTTACTCCTACCAAAGTGAATGACTTCACACTTAGCTACATTGAATTCCATTTGCCACCTTTCTGCCCAGCTCTGCAACTTATCTATATCCCGCTGTAACCTACCACTTCCTTCCTCACTATCCACAACTCCACCGACTTTTGTGTCATCCGCAAACTTGCTTACCCAGCTTTCAAGCCCTTCCTCTAGATCATTTATAAGATAACAAAAAGCAATGGTCCCAAAACAGATCCTTGTGGTACACCGCTAGCAACTGCACTCCAAGATGAACTTAGTCCATCAACTACTACCCTCTGTCTCCTTCCAGCCAGCCAATTCCTAATCCAAACCTCTAATGTATCCTCAATGCCATACCTCCGTAGTTTTAGCATTAGCCTACCATGGGGGAACCTTATCGAACGCCTTACTAAAATCCATATACACAACATCTACTGCTTTACCCTCGTCCACTTCCTTAGTCTCCTTCTCAAAGAACTCAATAAGGTTTGTGAGGCACGACCTGCCCTTCACAAAACCATGCTGGCTATCCTTGATCACGTTATTCCTATCCAGATGTTCATAAATCTTATCCTTACCATTCTCTCTAAGACTTTGCCACCACTGAAGTCAGACTCACTGGCCTATAGTTACTAGGGCTATCCCTACTCCTTTCTTGAACAAGGGGACCACATTCGCTATCCTCCAGTCCTCTCGTACTATTCCCGTTGACAATGACGACATAAAAATCCAGGCCAATGGCTCTGCTATCTCCTCCTAGCTTCCCATAGGATCCTAGGGTAAATGCCATCAGGCCCAGGAGACTTATCTATTTTCATCCTCTCCAATATTCCCAGAACCTCTTCCCTGCATATTTCCAGGCCATCCATTCTAATCATTTGTGACTCCATATTCACGTCAGCAACAGTGTCCTGTTCCTGAGTGAATACTGATGAAAGGTATTGATTTAGTGTCTCTCCAATCTCCTCCGCCTCCACACACAACTTCCCACTACTATCCTTGACTGGACCGATACCTACCCTAGTCATCCTTTTATTCCTGACATACCTATAGAAAGCCTTTGGGTATTCCCTAATCCTACCAGCTAAAGACTTTTCATGTCCCCTTCTCGCTTCTCTTAGCTCTCTCTTTAGATTCTTCCTGGCTACCTTATAACTCTCTATCGCCTCAACTGAACCTTCACGCCTCATCTTTACATATGCCGCCTTCTCCCTTTCACAAGGGATTCCAATTCCTTACTAAACCACGGCTGCCTCACAAGGCCCTTTGCACCATGCCTGACTGGTACATACTTATCGAGGACACGTAGTAGCTGCTCCTTGAACAATCCCCACATCTCATTAGTGTTCTTCTCTTGAAGCCTGTTTTTCCAATTTTTGCAATGGGAGTGAATGTGGATCAGCTGTTACTATAGCATCACACCAAACTGAACGTGGCACTCAGAGTGGAAACTGCCACCTGCTTTCTCCCCTTTCACATGATAGCCCTGAGGAGGTGATGGTGGTCTTTTTTGATGAATGGTTTGACTCCAAGTGGTGACAGTGCTCCCCAATGTAACTGGTGAAGGAAATCCCAGTGCGTTGAGCAGGTTAGTGAAGTGTATAATGTGTACCCTGTCCGTCTCTTTCTCCAGCACTCATTACATATCCTGGCTGAACATTCAACCCCGGTCACTGAACATCATGATTTGTCACACACTGTCATTTCTCACACATCACAGGTGGAATGAAGTTAACTTCTTTCTCTCTCACTTTCGTCCTGTCTGTCTCTTTGCATCTCCACCCATTTTGTCTTGTACTGTTCACTGACTCCTCCTCTAACTGGGGCAGCACTGTGGCTCAGTGGTTAGCATTGCTGCCTCACAGTGCCAGGGACCCAGGTTTGATTCCAGCCTCGGGTGACTGTATGGTGTTTGCACATTCTCTGTGCGGGTTTCTTCCGGGTGCTCCGGTTTCCTCCCACAGTCCAAAGATGTGCAGGTTAGGGTGAATTGGCCATGCTAAATTGCCCGTAGTGTTAGGTGCATTAGTCAGAGGGAAATGGGTCTGGGTGGGTTAGTCTTCAGAGGGTCAGTGTGGACTGGTTGGGCCGAAGGACCTCTTTCCACACAGTAGGGGAATCTAATCTACCATTAGTGCCATCTTACCTATCTGAAGCTTTTCCACACTTCCTCATCTGAGCAACTGTCTCTTTAGTCTGTCCATCTCTCTCTCTCTCCCTCTATTCTATCTTTCCCAATATTTTCTTCTCTATTCCACCCAAAACTATCTCCATTCCCTCCTTTGTCTCTCTTCCCCTCCTCTGCTTGTCTGTCTGCCTCTCTCTCTCTCTTCCCCCACTCTCTGTCGCCCTCTGTTCCTTCTCCCTCCTCTGTTGCTATCACTCCCTCCTCTGTCACGCTCTCTCTCTCCCTCCTCTATTTTTCCCTCTCCCCTCTGTCCGACGCTCCAGTGAAGAAAGACCCAGCCTCTCCTTATGACTCAAACTTTCCATTCCCGGCAACATCTTGCTCCTTTTCTCATTCGGTTTTCTATCCGTTGCTAATTTTGTCATTTCTTTCACCTTTTCGTTGCCTCTTCCTACTGCCATTAAAATTAGGGCTGATAGAGCGCAGTTCCTGATCCTGGCTAGCAATGAGCAGACGGTAGTCGCTGCTGAGAATCTCTATTATAGTATTACAATCTCCATGGCAACTGATGACTTTTTAAGTTAAGAAATTCAGACTTCCAGATAATAGCTGAAAGAATGTCACAACAAGATTTCACCTGATGACTTTTATGACTGTTTACAGCAACAAAAGACTAAACATCATATTATTGATTAACCACTAACTTGGAGGCAACTTATACTCAAAACCACCAACAAAACATGGTTATGGTTGTTGGAGGTCAGTCCAGGACATCTCTGCGGAGTTCCTCAGGGTAGTGTCCTAGGCCCAACCATCTTCAACTGCTTCATAAACGACCTTCCCTTCATTACAAGGTCAGAGGTGGAGATGTTTGCTGATGATTGCACAACATTCAGCACAATAGAACATAGAACAATACAGCACAGAACAGGCCCTTCGGCCCACGATGTTGTGCCGAACATTTGTCCTAGCTTAAGCACCTATCCATGTACCTATCCAATTGCCGCTTAAAGGTCACCAATGATTCTGACTCTGCCACTCCCACAGGCAGCGCATTCCATGCCCCCATCACTCTCTGGGTAAAGAACCTACCCCTGACATCCCCCCTATACCTCCCACCCTTCACCTTAAATTTATGTCCCCTTGTAACATTCTGTTATACCCAGTTGTACCATTCGAGACTCCTCTTAAATTGAAGCTGTTCGTGTTCAAATTCAACAAGATCCGGATAATATCCAGGCTTGGGGCTGACAAGTAATATTCGTGCCACACAAATGCCAGGCAATGACCAGCTCCAATAAGAGACAATCTAATCATCATTGCTGACATTCTATTGCCTTACCATCGCTGAAACCCCTCAAACTGAACAGGACTCACCATATAAGGGCGGCACGGTGGCACAGTGGTTAGCACTGCTGCCTCACAGCGCCAGGGACCTGGGTTCAATTCCCGCCTCAGGTGACTGACTGTGTGGAGTTTGCACGTTCTCCCCGTGTCTGCGTGGGTTTCCTCCGGGTGCTCCGGTTTCCTCCCACAGTCCAAAGATGTGCGGGTCAGGTGAATTGGCCATGCTAAATTGCCCATAGTGTTAGGTAAGGGGTTTATGTAGGGGTATGGGTGGATTGCGCTTCGGCGGGTCGGTGTGGACTTGTTGGGCCGAAGGGCCTGTTTCCACACTGTAAGTAATCTAATCTAATATAAATACAGTGGCTACAAGAATACATCATATTCTGGGAAATTTACCAACGATCCTGAGATAGCATCTTTCAATCCCATGATCACTTCCATTCCATCTAGAAGGACAAGAGCAGCAGATACATGGGAGCACCAAGTTCCCCTCCAAGCCATTCACCATCCTGACTTGCAAATGTATTGCCAACCCTTCACTGTCATAGAGTCATAGAGATGTACAGCACGGAAACAGACCCTTCAGTCCAACTTGTCCATGCTGACCAGAATCTGTCCTTAAGGGCATTGTGGGTCATCCAATAGCATGTGGACTGCAACAGTTCAAGAATGCAGCTCATCATTACCTTCTGAAGTGCAACTAGGGACAAGCAATGAATGCTGGCCCAGCCTGCATCATCTCCATCCCAGAAGGAGATGCCAGAACTCTTTTACCATGAAGTAAATGGATTTTAATGTACACCTATTTACACCCAACATTCTCAAACATTTGTTGGCTTTGGAAACTCTCATTTCATCCACCATGAGCAGATAGGCTCCTGTCACTGGCCCCAGATGTAAACACCTTGCACTGTCTTCGGTGTAAAGCCATTTAATCTCCAGCAATCGAACCAGCCAGGCTTGCTGTCAGTCACACTTCAGAACAGATCACGTGGACCCTTCTCTTAGTCTTAAAGGCACAATCCCAAAACATAATGGTTGTTACAGCAGTTGGTGCAACTGAATACCACTATTATCGTTACACTAATAATCCAGGAGCCCAGGTAACATTCTGGGGACCTGGTTCAAATCCTGCCACAGCACATGAATCCAATAAAAATCTGGGATTAAAAATCGAATGAGAACGTTGCTGATTCGAATGGGCAGCACGGTGGCACAGTGGTTAGCACTGCTGCCTCACAGCACCAGAGACCCGGTTTCAATTCCCGCCTCAGGCGACTGACTGTGTGGAGTTTGCATGTTCTCCCCGTGTCTGCGTGGGTTTCCTCTGGGTGCTCCGGTTTCCTCCCACAGTCACAAAGATGTGCGGGTCAGGGGAATTGGCCATGCTAAATTGCCCGTAGTGTTAGGTTAGGGGTATGGGTGGGTTGTGCTTCGGAGGGTCGGTGTTGGGCTGAAGGGCCTGTTTCCACACTGTAGGTAATCTAATCTAATAAAAACCCATCTGCTTCACTAATGTCCTTTTGTGCAGGAAATCTGCTGTCCTTACCCAGCCTGGCTTCCATGTGACTCCAGACCTACAGCAATGTGTTTGATTCTTAATCACACCCTGTGTAATCAGAATGGCCAATAAATGCTGGCCTGACCAGTGCCACCTACATCCCATGAA